>NC_081448.1:6218947-6219075 GCF_007210705.1 Tigriopus californicus
ATTTGTCGCCGCCTTATGGATTTCAATTGTACTGACAAGAGGAGTTGAGTGGGCCATGCTTGGATTGATGGAAACAATCATCCAATACAAATTACCATTTAAGAAGGTATGAAAAAAATTTTCAAGAA
>NC_081448.1:6219111-6219175 GCF_007210705.1 Tigriopus californicus
AGATGGAAACAATCATCCAATACAAATTACCATTTAAGAAGGTATGAACCGAATTCAAAATCGA
>NC_081448.1:6219216-6219302 GCF_007210705.1 Tigriopus californicus
GATGAGCGAAGTGGGCCTTGGATTGATGGAAACAATGATCCAATACAAATTACCATTTAAGAAGGTATGAAAAAAATTTTCAAGAA
>NC_081448.1:6219338-6222419 GCF_007210705.1 Tigriopus californicus
ATGTCTGTTGTTGGTTTTTTCGTGGTGGTGGTGGTGGGGGGGGGGGAATAACTAATTTAAAGCATGCAAATAACTGATCTTTTACTTTCATGTTTCTTTGCACTCTTTCATATATGAGCAGATTGTCGAAATAGTCCAGACACCTTGAACGCATTTGTCATCCCATGCCATTGAGTTTGAATACAAGGGTAAGAGGTTGTCCATGCTTCTCTTCACACTTGAGAACATGAAATGGCAAATGTGTTTGGAGTGTTGACCATATTGACTTTTCAAAATTCAATCTTGAAAACTACATTTCAAGAGAGATCCAGCTAATGAATACATAGTTTTCTTTTCTGATAACCCGTTTCCAAGGTATGACTTTCATTCAAAATTCCTTGGCTCCAAATCTGACATATGGAAATGTTCTATCCCTTCATGAGTGGCTGGAAACTTATTTTCCAGCCACTCATGAACACAGCCATAAAGTAACCTTTTTGACTTGATTTTTTGATGGGAATATGCAAGCCAAACAAACTTTCAAACCAGGATTGCCAAGTTTGATCCTTATTTGGTTATTTGGGTCAGAAAAACTGTTAGACCTTACACAGATCTAAAGTTTGAGTACAAGAAGCTAGGTTGCCAATGAAAAACCTCTGGACATTGAACAGACTACAACAGGCCCAAAAAGATAGCTAGTTTGAAAATTATATGCCTAAATCTTCTCAAAAAAATAGTTAATGTTTACACAATGCTCCACACATATGCGCCAATCAACCAAGTATGGCAAAGAGGGAAGGGAAAGGCAAAGAAAATCATGAACAATTCTACCAAAGTACAATCCTTATACGTAAGGTTCAGGCACACAACACAAATTTTATCACATAGATTCTACGAAGTAGCAATTCAAAGCTCACAGACCAACCCTCCTGCTATTTACACTTCCAAAGCAGCTTTCATTGCAGTTTATTTTTGTTCTCAATGAAGCGATTGGTACTTCTAAACACTGGCAAAAGAAAATAGCCGGAGGAGTGCAAGAACTAGTGAAAAATGATTTTGTATTGGTATAAAGTATTGATTTTAATCAACAGCAATATATTACATTTGTCGCCGCCTTATGGATTTCAATTGTACTGACAAGAGGAGTTGAGTGGGCCATGCTTGGATTGATGGAAACAATCATCCAATACAAATTACCATTTAAGAAGGAATGAAAAAAATATATCATTCTCAACTATCATACCTCATATATCACATTTTTGGGGGAATTGCTCGAATTTAAGTGAGCTTCAGACTTGTTCGCTTCTAAATTGTGCGCACTACTTAGCAAGGATAATGCTTTAATTTTGTTTTATCATCTTTTTTCAATACAGTCAAGCTTTTCAAGCACCGACGGCCAATTTGGACTGTCTTTCGCCACTTTCTGCCATGGCATGTTAGAAAATGGTAGAAATTTCTTTACAGTCGATTTTTGCCTTCGCTGACTGTTTCCCTTTCCCTAATGAAGAGCTACCTACGTCTCACGAGTAACGAGTGAGACCCTTCTCTCAATTGTTGTTTGTTCCACCAAAGTGGAACCAACAATTAGCGTCCCGTACAATGGTGGTAGGGCTCAGTAGACCGTGATTGCAGTTGACTCAGAATACAAATCTGATGATCCTCATCCCGCAAACCAATGGATCAAATGCGTTTTTGCTAGTTGTTCAAAGAATGGGTAGGAAACTTGCACACAGTTTTATGTAACCTTGGTACATAACCCGGACCTTAATGAGATGAGGCCGAACTCAATGCCTTACGTACATGCCAAAGGCCAATCCCAATATCCGGTTGTAATGAAAAATTGGTGTGTGTGTGTGTGTGTGTGTGTGTGGGAGGGGGGGGGGAGCAATACACAAGCCTTCCTCATTTCCTGCCAAACGGCTTTCTTTGTTCCCGATTCCTTGTTCCAATCATTTCTGAGGCCAATGGTCATAAATTTGTCGGTCAAACCTGGGCTAGTCCGGCTGGACCAAAATAAATAGGTGGCAATAATAAAGGAAGTGAAGGATAAATGGACTCCATGCTTCATCATAAATCTAATGGAACTAACCATTCCGATTGGCCTTGGACAGCTAGTAGTTCAAAACACTGGGCAACGTAGTTTCGGTCTCTATGTTTTGCTGGCTTTTTGTTGGTTTGGGGAGAGCCGTCGTGGAATATGGTCTCAAGTATCAAACACATTGAGGATGGAACCCAACCCCAAACATAAGTACCACCATGAAAAACGAGGACATGTTGGTACTGCCTCCAATTCAGGCCTCCAAAGTACCATACGCGGCATTATTATAGATGGCAAACAATACCGGTTCACCGTTATCAGTCAACCCTTGTGGAGCTGATTTCAATTCGTTTAGGCAGTCATCTACTCGTACGTACACCTTTTTTCTTCTTTGAATTGTGCTCATGATGATGCAGTCCCCAGAGACCTGGGCAGAAAATGGAACCCTAGAACTGAAGAGCTGGTTGGCATGGATGGCATCAACAACAAAAGAGATATTGTCGTGCAATGCATGATCCTCCCATGGCCCATCCGTGTCCCTAGTGATGGTGGGACGCGTACAACAGATCTACTGTAAAGTGCGCAGCCACTACTATACACAGTATATACGTATGTGCTAAATCGTTGTTCTACCGTCGGAGGTATTTGGAGGGGAAGGAATAGAATCGAGTTGAAAGTGCTTTGGGCCCGAGGAGTAAAAAGGAACGACGCCTCCTAAGAGGCCAGGATGAGGACTGAGCTCGGAGGACTGAGCTCGAGAGAGGTCCCAATCTCCTTCCGTTTCGGTCTCTCTTCTCATGGTAGTCATTTCAAAGAGAGCCAAGGGAACCTGCCATAAAAAAGCAAGACCAAACCACAGAGGATCTGCCGAATTATGGTGCAGGGAATGAAATGCTAGAAGAGTGAAACTGGAATTGGAGACAGTTGGGTTGAGTATTGATTTCCCAACAATATATTACTGTATGTTGGAGTCTTTGGCTCAATACACGTAGCATAATTTGTAACCAAGGGAAAAAAGCAGGCCAAATAGACATTTTTAATTTGGAATAGGAAAAAAAAGCCTT
>NC_081448.1:6222452-6246569 GCF_007210705.1 Tigriopus californicus
GTCTCGTTCAATGAGATTGAACAAGAGTTGGGTGTGCCACCTCTGGCTACAACTGTCTCATTGAATAAACCGGGCGCTTGTGCACCGTGAGCAAAGGTGGTACAATATTAANAAAACCTTGGTCTTGGACCTTGATACTTTTTAGGTGATGGGCGTTTTTTTTGGGGGGGGAGGGGGGAGGGAAAATGCAACTTTCTAATTTGTGACTTAAGTGCTTTCAAGGGAATGGTGCACTAGTTGCAAAGTGGTGCTTAAATTATGCACCGGAAGTGATGAGAATGCATCGAAGAGGTTATCAGCGTTTCCATCCACTCAAATTGCTTAAGCAAAGTCTACAGTGCAGAATTGTGGAGTACTCATGAACAAGTTTGAGGAAAATGGGCTTATTTCATTTTTGAAGGCTCCCCTTGGCGTACAAATATTCTTGGCAAGAAATGCATGCTCAAAAGCGCCTACTCACTTAGACTCGGGGTCCCTCTCGTCGATCCTTTGATTAAGGACCTGATAATATCTTTGCCAGTTTCTTAGAATCGTTTCTCCCGCCAAAGACCTATCAAGATGAAAGTGGATCAAGCCGGGCCAAAGAGAACCAGGAAGAAGCTCAAGGGGCAAGATGGGGGAGGAAGCTGAAACGACGAAGTGAAAACGACATTTTCCGTCTCCGTCCAAGCCAGGGTGGATGGATCCCGGTTGGTTGGCTCTCTTGGAACAAATCCCGGCCATCGAGAGAGGTCCAGTAGCCGTCTCAACCTTAATCTAATAAATGATCCTTTTCGTGCAGCTCCTTCGCACACCGGGAATAAAGACCTCGTCGTCGAAGTAGTACGTATAAAGGGCCAGAGGAGAATAAAGACAGTACTTAGTGATGCTGTGGCCTGGCTCGAGCCCCGTACCTCCAGGTGGGGTCGAGCAGAGGGCCTTCGACAGAATTAAGAGCAAAGAGATTAATTTAATGTGACCATTTGTGGGTTCTCCAGTCTATTGGGACATTAGTGAAACCCGGGGCCTTGGCCGAGTAGTCGATGAGAAAATGAGAAAAGGAGGAGGCTAAACGAGCTGGGATATGAGCAGTCAACCTTGAGACCTTGAGCAGCGAGTCGGCGAACTAGCTGCCAAGCAGGCTATTGGACACGAGGGGGGGCCGCCCACATGTGTGGGTGTCATAAAACGAGAACTTATGAGACGTTGATTGAAAGAGAGCGAGAAAAAGTCGAGAAGGAAAAAAAACGTATGGATCTGATTTCCCCACTTCCCTCTCGTGTGCGATCCGCTCAAGGCCAAATGAAGGCTTTCCAACACAATGTGAGTGTGTGTGAGACCACTCAGAAAGAGAATAGACTAATCTCGGATTGGAGACGTTGAATTCCAATGAGGTGGCACCACTTCCATGCGTCGTATGTACGTAGTTTCGAAGTGACTCAAGGTTGCTTGGACACATGCAACCTATTTCTATGCAAGCAATGGCTGCTGCAATTTCATGGACCACTGATTTCAGATTGCTCCTCGAATGATCCTTGCCCTTCGTGAGGAGCATGTAGTGGTATATTGCGTAGTTGACTGGTAAGACAGTCCTCCTGTATATTCATGCAGTACGTGTTCCCTTCCGCTCGTATTCCATTTGATGTGGACACTTTTTTAGACAGCAAATGGGTTTGACTTGGCGTTCATGGTTTGTCAAAAACACGAACTTCTACAGATATGGACTTACAACGAAAAGAACATTTTCTTGGCACTTAAACCATACATCTTATCCAAAAATAGCAATGATTTTGATCTAAAGATTTGGCCAAATACTGTTTTTTGCCAAGCTTGGGCCTGAAATCTGGCTTTGAAGACTCAGGAAAGGTAGATGAAGCTATGTATGAAACAAGGATTACCACATAAATTTTGATTCTCCAATTGGGCTGATAAAAGAGCTTTAAACATCATGACTTTGCGCCAAGCCACTTTTCAATTAGATGCTATCAAAATGACTTGCCTTTGGTTGCAAAGATCTGACTGTCTTATTTCATGAATATATTATAAAAAGGGACTCATATTTGTTCTGACCCAGAGCAGGTCGGTTTGTCGGGAACCGCGTTCACAGTCCAAACACATTTGTCTGTGATCGAACAGATTCTAATGACTCGCTCAGCATGTGGTCCTCATAATTTGTTTGGAGCATTGCATTTTCAATAGGACTTTGTATTCTTCGGAGCTGCAAAGCGATACAAATGCCACGGGTCGCGGGCCTCTCCCAAGGGCTGAATTTCGAAGCTTCCCAAATCCCAATGGCAAACGCGTTTGTTCCTTTCTTTCTCGAACACCCCTCAAACTCGCCAGCCAAGAAGAGCGAGAGAAAGAAGTGTCGTGTCCCCTCGCAAACTCCATCCATTTAAGTTCCTCCAAGTCTTGACGGTCTTTTCTTTGCATAAAGTGGTCCCAGGGTCCCTCAAACCTGGTCGAGTCTGTTTTCAACCGCTTTTAACCCAACTCGAACGGTGTTCTATCTTTCAATTAACCAACCACAGTCGTCAAACTTCCATCACATAAGGTGAATTCCTCACATTCAGATACTTGGTTTGACTTGGTATCCCCCAGGCAGACCTGATTGGTTGATTCATGGACTTTCAGACTGAACTTTTTTTAGGGAATCCCTAACTACTCTGAATAGCACAATCCAAACACTTTGACTGCGACTGGAACTCGCGGCTCTGAGATAAACCAAGGGCCTGAAGAGGGGAACACTCCTTGGAAAATGGACCCCCACAATGGGACACGGAGTGATGGAGGAGGCAGGAAGAAGATCTGTAAAGTGCTTTATGGTCCATGTCACTTTGGATAATGCCGAGGAGACGCACTATATCGACAAGGCTCGCACGTGGTTCGGTTTCAGACGCCTCTTCCTCCCATGTGATAGAAGTGAAGAAATAAGTCACCGGGTCCCATTTCATCTAAAATTCAGCGCCACCGCCCTAAAAGCCATAAAAGTAAGCCGTCAGCATTAGGGATACCGTGGGAGATAGATTCCAGGGTGGTTGCCTCTCAAGGTAAAACAATGCCTGGATACTGTGGATCGTGGATCCATTCACTCCGAGGGGAACGAAGGGAACGTAGGAGAGCGCTCATCCACCTACCGGTATGATCGCGCATCTTCGTGAGAGATTACTGGAATTGCTTTTATTGCCAATCTTGGATAGAAATATCTGATTGAGGAAATGATGCACTTTTTACGACGCCCGGGGTTTTCAAAAAACTCAATAAAGCGTTATTGAAACGGCATTCGCTGAAATTTGGACTTTAGATAGAGATTTTGTTGAGCATGATAGCGTGATAAACGTGATCACGTGCTTGTTTTGATATGGATCTGGATACAATGTTGATCCTGTTTTCTAGATGAAGGATCATTAGCCTTCAAACTTCTCTGATCTTACCCGGGAGAAACTTTCCAACTCCAAGTTGTTGATCTATGAATAATTTAGAGTCTCTTGGCTATGTGCAATCTGTAGCGAGCATTCCAGTAAAGAGTTCAATTTGCAAGACGTTGAAGAGAATCGCTCTCCTTGGCACATGGAGAAGTTCAACAACGCCACTCCTCAGGGGAATCGTAGTTTCTTCTTTCTTAAGTGATTCTCTGGTCCTGAGGAGAATCCAGAGACCCGGGATGATCTGTGATAAGTGAGCCCATCGAATTTCTTAATGAAGAGAAATGTTCCTCATCAAGAGGGGAGAGACCCAGGTCATTAAAACACATCCCAGATGCTTTTTGTTGAAGAAACCATCACCAGAACACACTCCATGCCAAGCAGCAACCCATAGAACCCCTTGCTATAGAAAACCCAGGAACTGGCAAGTTTCAAGGGCTGTGGGATTCTTCAGAGGTCTTTGCCAACTCGGTTGGAAAATCTTCTTGGAACTTGGTAAATGCGGGCAATTCATGGAACAACCCTCTTTCTCTCTTTTCCTTGGTCGGGAAATGCAACCTCTCTTCTTCTACTTCTCCCTATGGTGGACGTCTGACATTTTAACACTAGCTGGACGCCTTAATGTCGTTGCTGGCCTTAAATCGACGGTTCAGTCATTATCCAAGATACGATCAGTCCTCAAGCTCATTATGCCTCTTTCTAGTAGTAATTAAGTGCACACTATACGTATGTTTCACATTTACCATTCAGTTGCGTATAGATCTTCCGTTTTATCAATTCATCGACACACTCAAGACATGCCCAAATTATGACTGAGTCGCAAAGAAAGCCATTGAATGTGCAATGCTACCAAAGTACCACGTATTCATACGACTTCTTTCTCCATCTTTCTTTGACACGCCAAGGAGCCTGACGTTTCTAAGGAAGTATGAATGAAACGTCGTAATTAGCGTTCACCCATGGCTCTTTTTGGAGAGCGAGAGAGAATTACTATAAAGGTGGGTCGCTGAAGGTTGGGAATGCGTGCGTGGATGTGTTCATGTGTGGATGTGTGTTTGCAGCCTGCTTTGGCTTAGGACCATGTTGTTCTCCTCGTAGGCCATGGCAGTCGCTCTCCAATGAGCTCATAATGACAGGGAACTACTGGTAGTCCTGTACACTACAATCATGCAACAATTCGAGAAATGCTTTAACTGACATGCAATTACTTGACAGCCAAGAGAACAGTTTCAATGAGGTACGATATGTACGTAGTACTACTGTATTTTAGTACGCAAGCTGTACTAGACATGGTGAGGAGTGAAATATTCGGGAGAAGCTCACCTTGAGAACCCTTTTCGTGACTATTTTCTGTCATTGCAGCTTTAAGTGGATAAGTTGTAGTCAAAAAATGGAACAATGTCAGGGTGTCATGATGATTTATTGTAACTTAAAATTGATACAATTTGGGGAGATAAATATCACATATATCATTCTTGTTTAGTTCGGGCGAATTCGTCGCCCTGGATAGGTGTTTTTGCTTCTGCGTCTGTTTTTCTCACCTATTTATAAAAACCATAATAGGCATAGCCCGTTGAGCGGGCGTCTGAAGACTTTTCGGGGGTCTCTTGCCCTCGGCATTGATTGATATGTTCATGAAAAGCAGCTGCTGCTGTCGTTGCATATTGAGGGAAACATCGGAGTAGCTTGAATAACTCCAATGTGACGGACTGCAGGTGATACAGAGTTCAAGAAAGCAGAGAAATGGGAAGTGAAGGTATGAATGGGTATCCAATATTTAAGAGTAGTATATGGTGGGCGAAATGAATCATTCCTCTCTGACAGGCGAGAATGTCACCTTTTATTATAAGCGACTTTCATAATTCAGATCGGAGCGTTGTTGGAACACTTCACACTCAGTCTGTGACCAACTCGGCGGGAGCTCGTTCACTTTGGTCCAATCGCTCTTGTTCCCCAATGGCATTCTGTGACGAAATACGAGTCCCAAATGGTTCATTCCCCCTCTTGACGGATCAAGTACGGTTTCTTCCTTTCGCTCGCACATTCTTTCTTGAGGATCCAAGGAACAAGTAGGCGAGCGTTGGAGCAATAGACCGATGGAGAGAGAGAGAGAGACGGACAGACACACGAACAGACAGACATGAGGATTGGAATCTGGTTGGCTCATGTGCGGCTCAATTTTCCTCATCAATGCTCCCTGAGTGCTTTGAAGACAAAAAGCAGGTTGATAATGAAGAGTCCCCCTGCGGTGATGGAGAGCCCACCCAGGGCTTTGCCAGCGGGGGATCCGTATTGTGGGTGATCATACGAGTCCAGAGTTATCACGCCAACGCAGATCAGAAGAGCGCTCCCCACAATACTCAAAAGAGCCTCCTGGAAATACACAACATACAATGGTGAGTAAAACTGATGCATCCTGAAAGACCAGGCAAGGCTGCCTTTCACTCGTCAAGCTCTAGGATGGAACGATTCTCTTTGACTTCTATTACTAGGTATACATTTTGGTGGCATCGGATTGTGATCTGCATGCATTCGCTTTCTCGCTTCGTGTCTGTCACTCGTGGCTTGACAATCGCTCTCCCACTAAGTGACTTGAGCGTAAAAAAAAGCAACCTGAAACTCTGGTTTGAGGAAGGTAAGAACCCGACTAGGCCAGCGGTAAGGCCAGCGGTAAGGCCATTAAGTGCTGGAAGTACCCTATCATTAAATCGTTGGGAAAGCCAGTGATTATTTCCAAACCTCAGCTCAATCTATATGTAGCCAGGAAAGAAAAGGCTTTTTCTCGCTTCCAAATTTCCCTCCTTCAACCTCATTTTCCTGACAAGTGCAATCAAGAAACTCTTATATTTCCTCTATTCACTACCACTACCCCCGCCATCACCACTGGCTCATTCGTCTGGCCGGCTGTTGGACTGTATTCCCGGGGTGTGTGGACACACAACCAGCGGGTCTCTACCTAGAGTGAGTGTTGTTGGTTCTCTGGGCAGTATTTGACTTCATGAAGTCATTTTCCTAATGGCTTCAAACACGAACTTGGACTTAAGGTAGAGCGGTGAATCCGGGAAAAGTGGACGGAAAGGGTGGTCCTTACAGATCAAGAAAAGTTTTCCAGCTACTGAAACTTGATATAGAGCTTATCTGATCGCTCAAGCTCACTTGGGGGGGTCATATTTAATGTAAACATACACACACGCATACATTTGCCAGATCCCCAAAAGTCTGTTGGCTATCATCATCAACCATTTAGATTGCTGATTAATATTATATTCACAATCTCACATTGCCTTTTACCCATCATCCAGTTCCATGGCCCACCACCGACTCAGCGTTTGAACCATAAATCATGAAAGATGGACACAAATAGTAGTGTGATATGACCACAATGAACGAAAGCACAATATTTCATTCTAAATGGACACCCAATGGTATCAAAGAGGATTGGCGTTTGTACGGTGCATTCTCTTGGGTTCAAGTCGATCGCATTATTCATATTCTGGAGGTAGATGGAAGGCCTACAACTGGCCAGAGCCCGGGTGGCAAATTGATGAAAAACCAAATTCAAAGCCCTTTAAGCTTCCCCTTTTTTACCTCGTCATTCAATCACCAACTCCTTCCTTCCTTCCTTCCTTCCTCCTTGCTCTTTTGCCTCTCTTCGTGCCTCAAAACGGAACAAAAAGAAATGGGGGCAAATTGGAAGGACGAGGCATGCAGACGTCCTACAATAGTGGTATCCAAGGCATTTACTACCTCGCGGGCAGGGCGGATGAATTGGACACTCAGTCAGTCAGTCTCTGTCTCATGTCTCTCATATGGGAGTGGGTGTTACCCTCCCCTTTCTTCTTCCTCCTTGTCTTCTCATCCTCCTCCTTATTCTCCTCCTCCTCGTTTGTTTGGTGGCTTTCTCACCAATTCTCCGTTTCTTTCTGGGAGATTTTGGTCGAAGAAAAATGGCCTTTTCAAGGATGATAAATGATGGTTACCATCAGTGACATTCAATCATTAGTCTTTTCCAAAGGTGCCTATTGTATGCATAGAAAATGGGTTCCTTAGGGGAATTTCCCGGGGTTAAGGACATTTAATTGTCGGCTTCTTCTTTTCGCTCCAAAGGTTGGTCTGGGGCTTTCATTTCAAACCAGAATCAAAGCCCATGGGTTGCATTCTAAGACGCAACAACTCCAAGTACGTTTTCCCAATTGCCCAATAGATTAACCAAGAGTCGAAGAGGGGAAGAGGGGATGACCCCCTTTCCTTGGGTTGTTCCATTTCCATGTTCTCGGTACGTATGAATTGACCCTCGTCTAATTGAGGGGTGACCAGTCAGTGATACGAGTGGATGGCACACGAATCCTCGACATCGAGGGCTTTGGAAGGCACATTTTCAGCCAAATAGTGGTAATCCATACATACCATGTATTCAAGAGTGACCAACGAAGGGGTAAGGAACGAAAGACAAGCTTCACTGCCATTCACCCCGAAGACGAACCTCCAAAGACACGTTGGACTAATTAGTAGCTACAGAAGATTACTACGGCCCGTGCTTGATAAATGCCAAACCTAAATTAGCTCTTTTACTATAACCTTTTTCATGGGAGAGCAAAGAAAAAAGAATAATGAATCAGGTTTGAACTGCCGATTTCCTCTTTCTATCTGCAACCTTCCTATTTGGCAACGAACTGTATTCATAGATTTCCACCACTAGCAAAACTCTGCTTGACATTCATGAGATGAGACTAGTTCACATACACTTGGGAGAGGGCCAAATATCCCCTCATCAATATTCAGTCACTTAGACCAATGTCTTTGGTGGTTCGCAGGTCTTTTTGCTACTTCATCAAAGTCCCAATTGTCATTATTATCATTCGAGGGACGCAACATATGAGGTAATAGGTTTTGAGTGAAAGTTGCCACTGGATTTGGATTCGGAACACTTGAGCCCTATTTATGGTGGACGTTACTAATCCTGAAGTTGAGGACCCTGGATGAATCAACTTCAAGTTTGCTCGCAGCAAGGCTCGCTTGGATCAGAGAACGAGATGGTTGGCGAAGGAAGAAGTGGTATTGGATTACTGGTTAGGATCAACAATATCGAAAATGGTTTGCTTTCCAAGTCAGAGCCATAAAAGATAGTAAACAAGGAAGTTCGTGAGACAACCTCGCGAATGACGAGGCCAGCAACTGCTACTGGAGTTCCCATTTAAAACTGTCAATTGAGGCCATAGGTTTCCAATAGTTTGCAATGAAATCTAGTTTGCCTTGTCATAGGCTCCTTCAGGGTCTCCATCGGGGGACCAAGCCATAGAAAGAAAGATATGACAACAAATATTGGCCTTTGGAGGCCACGGTCCTCAGAGGATGATCTCACTCAATGGATTCTATTTGTTTTGCTCCCTAATGATACCATACGATTACGTGGCTTTCGAACGCATAGTGGAAATGGAATCCTGCTTATCTGCCTGGTTTCGGATAGAAAATGTTGTCAATTTAGATCTTTGGCACTGATATGTCTAGTGGCATTCGTTGGCACCAGTGTGAGTGGAACACTCAACTGAGCGCGTTCCAACATCGTTCCAAAACAAAGAAGCCAACATTCGCACTGCCGACTCAACAATCATGATAGAAAGGCCTGGAAATCAAATAAATTTCCCTTTTACCAAGGCAAGTGCTCTGGTCGAGCAGATTGTGTGTGAGTTTATTGCCCAGGCGTTCCATCAAATTGGCTTCAGTCATGGAACGAAGCATGGGCATTGAACGTGATTTTTCAAGGTTAATCATGCATTCAAAATCCATGCCTTGGATGGCCCGAGAACTTGGCGTAGAGAGGTGAAGAGCCCAAAATGGGGAGGGAAGACGGGAGAAAGTAGCCACTCATCCAAATTTGGTCTCCTTCACCCAACTTCACTCTCTCGCTGGAGGTCAAAGAAGGCAAACATTGGGCAGGGGATCGATAGAAACGAAATAAATTCTACTCGCGTCTGGACTCTTTTTCTAAGAGAAGTATCGAAGGTGGACGGCGAACGAACCGGCGGCCATCACATCCCAACCACCAGAAATCCCAAAGAACGAACAGACGCCAAACTTGACGGTTCAAGCTGACGTTGTGGGTGAGAGGGCACGGTTGGTGCACATAGTAGACACAAGCTCACACACACACACATAGCGCTCGTCAGGAGGAGGAGTAAAGCATGATTAGGTCAGGCAAAGGCCTCTTTGCTATGCCTCTTGAAGAGGTCCAAGTGAGGTCACCATTGATCATCCCACGACTACCTAACTCGTCCAGACTTGAGCTCTTGGAAAGGGTCACTCAGTTGGCTGAAAGAACTGCCGTGAAAGAAAAGGCCGTGGCTACCAACATCAACAGGCAACGACAACGGACTACTGAGAGAACGAAGGGAAAATAGAGTGGGAAAAGAAAACAGTAGAAACACACATTAGGGCTGGGAATTACTCGGCATCTCCCGTTCTACTTCCCAACTACGGAGAGAACAAAGGCTACACACTTTGCAAGGGGAGGGAAAAAACTTTGGTGATTGGGAGGATAAACAGGAAAAATACTGAAGCCCAGACTTCTTACTTCCTTTGCCAAACGAACCATAAAAGTTAGCCACAATTTCACTGCCCATCCCTCGACTGGCTCGGTTTGGAGCAGTTATTCATTGCATATTTGAATAGAATTTCATTTCCAACCTTTTTATTCCCGGTGTGGCTTATTTTAGCCGGGAATGTTTGCGTTTGCTCCTTTGAATAATGTGTTCCCAACTTCATTCCAAATATCCGTAGTGAGCCTGATCCACAGCAGAGGCAACTTTTTCTTCCATTTCTTTGGGAAACGCGGAACATTTATCATATACGTCAAAGTTGTTTCAGCCAGCAATACCTAAAGCCCCGGGCTTCAATCCCACAAAGAAAATAAGTATGATCATTACGATTTAAGCTTGAGTAAATATTAGAAACAGGATCAGAAGCGAGGTGCTTTGTTACACAACGTGTAATAGAAAAAACGGTTAACAGTCACCCCAAATTAAACTACCAAAAAATAAATGGGAGAGGGGCCATTCATTCTGAATCTAGACGTCCATGATATCTGAACATTGGTCTGAGTACCGAGCGTCTGCCTGCCATTAATGCCACTAAAGTCCCTCCATATTTTCGTTGGCTCTCTTCAATGATAGTCAGTCAGCCTGAGTTTTCAGACTCACGTTGCCGACTGACGGAAACTCGAACAACCTTCAGCCAATCCCAAGCTCATTCATGTGGTCTCAAAAACAATTACACGCAAAAAGGTGTTGTTGCCATTTCTTTATCAAACACCCACTCGTTATTGTAGAACTGTGCTGTTCTGTTATTCCTGCACGTACCTATATGCATACATGCGGTTGCTTTGCTAGTCGTTAGGTTGAAGCAAAGTAGACATGACAGTGGTGTGCCATGGTTTATGCATTTGGCAGGTGATGACAGCAGTGTCCTTGACGATGACAAGGTCGTTCAAGAGTCTCTTGAGGCATGGTTGGAGTGGCCTTTTTTCTTTTATCTGTGGATCTACCGAATATGCAGACGTATCCAGAAATGTTTCTTTTTTATGCCACCAAAGAGAATTGGAGAGAAAGGCCCCTACGGGAATGCTTCGATGCCTATCTTAAGTGATCTTTGTGGTCTTTGGGTGGGTGTGCATATGATAAAAGGCGTTCATTTGATCTCACGTCAAGATTATTGGAATATTCCAAGTCATGGTAATGATAGGCGCCAAGGTTATTTATTACAACAGCCCTTCATAATCCAATGAAGAAGTATCCACATGTACGTACGTACATACTGCACACAAAGTGAAGGTACTTCCATAAAGAAATGCCCCAAAGAAAGCAATGAAATAGGTTACACTGCCCCTGGGATTCGAAGGTGGAAGAGTGGATCTTTAGAGTGATTTATCCTTTCCCCTGATGAGAAAACTTAATGTCTTACATACATTTGCTTATTCCACCACTCACAAGAGAAAAAACTATTCCCATCAAAACAGTATTTGCCCTCACTTTGAGAGAGATCAGAAGACGTGTTCCCTGCATTCATGTATTCCTAGAGCGTTCGTGGGCCATAAATGTTGAACAAGATTAATAAACCTTCCAATGAATGTACACTGTTGGCCACAATACTGCAGTGATCCAAGCTCCGTTCCATTATTGCCACCCCAACCTTCCCCCCCATTTCCACGCAACAGAAATGGGTTCCAACGACCTCCTGAGGTAGTGGTTTAGTTAGCATCCCCCATCAATCATGCCTACAAGGAGCCAACCCTCGGTGTTTGTGTTTTCCCATACTCTACGTACTTTTGTATGTATTGAGGCACTTGGAAATGACTGCCACATCCTTCTTCTCCTCTTTTCCCAGCTTCCGTTCATGTTCGGCCAATATTGGCCATTTCTTATTTGAACGTTGCAGTCCATCAATCCATGATGTGGTGAATTTTTGATGAGCATGATCAAGCCAAAATTTTCCCAACCTACATTGGTCCAATTCCTCTTTCAACCTACATTGGTCCAATTCCTCTTTTCCCGAGAGCAAAGCCATTGTGGAGCCGTTTCGTAAACACTGCCCCCAATTGCAGGACATGACGCATTTTCCATAGACCATTGACCCATGTCTTGAATCGGGGTTGTCATCGATCATAGCAAATCGACTTGATCTTGGCCTTGGCACAAGCAAATGGGTCATTAATCTTGAGATCATTACCACGATTTCCAGAAGAGCAATCAATCGCCACCATTTATTTTGGCTTGAACGGCGGAGCTCACCGCTACTAAAGAGCCCTTGGAATGCTCCAAGGTCTTTATACTCACTTATTTGCCTAGTACACATCATGACTGGGTGGGTTCGTGCGTTGTGGTTGGTATTGAATGAAGGCAGACGTACGGAAGGATCGGAGGAATGTAAGCCTTTCATGATGAGGCACAAGTAAGTCATGAACATAAAGTGAGCACATAAACCAATATTTTCCGTGTGTGAAGCCTTCACATCATGAAAACCAAGTAGACCAAATAACAAGGTTGTATACGCTGCGAGAGGCGAGAGGGGAGGGGTCTGTTCCAAAATATGAACCAGTCGTGTTTTTTAGTTCTGAGGCCTCGGAAAGGATGAGAGTGAGGGAAACGGAAAACACTTTTGAAAACTCGCACCTTCTCTACCTTGCACACATAGCTAACGCTCCTCGAGGTCAACTCGGCTCTCCCTTTGAACTGATCCATGGGCGTTTTGTCCCCCTTCCCCCCTCTACCTTCTCGTTCCTGAGACATTTAGGAAAGAGTCGTTTAACTTTCCTAGGACTCGAAACACTGGGAATTGGACCTTTTTGCGTCTTACCCCAGCTCTCCTCCCAGCTTCAGGTTCCAAGCTCTGAGACCCGTGTGGACGGACTTGGAGGCAGTAACAAGAAGCGTGGTCGAATGGCCAAGCGCGACCTCCCATTGAAGGCCATAAAAGACAAATAAAGACCGACACGTGGAGAGAAAGGTAAAAAGAAGTCAATTCAATCAAGGGGAGTGACTCTCTCGCACTTCCATGGGGTCCCTCTACTTTTTCCACTACATCCTCTCAATCTCTAATTGTCAGGGCAATCTAACCGTCAAGTCGGGTTCCGAATGAAAAACGTGAAGACCGATCTCGTTCGAAAGATTTGTCATGTCTGGGCTCAAGCTTCGAGATTGATAACGTGAAGAAAGCGGATGTCAGAAGATAAAACAGGATACACAATTTGTCTGGCTATCATCCCTGATTGAAAGGAAGTAGCACGAGAGGCTCTCTGGCCAACAAATCAAATCCGTCTTGGTTCTTTTTTTCCATCCTATCAGTGGCTTCTTAAAATTCTCGAACCTGTCAAAAGCGCTGTTTTTCAGTTGGTTATATCAACAAGG
The DNA here is from genome assembly GCF_007210705.1 of Tigriopus californicus. NCBI lineage: Eukaryota > Metazoa > Arthropoda > Copepoda > Harpacticoida > Harpacticidae > Tigriopus > Tigriopus californicus. The sequence continues at coordinate 6,235,756 of NC_081448.1, forward strand.
GCAGAATCGGAAATTTGAACGAGATTTGCAAGTCAAATTAAATAATCCAATTTGCCAGATCGTCTCAATTCGCTTCAACGAAATTAATAATATTGGAAGAGTTGTTATTCTTCCTTCTGGCGCCGAGTTTGACTGTCCAAGGGGGAATAAAGATAACCATTCCGAGAATCAAAATATTGACTTTCTCAAGATTTGAAAGGAGTAGGGAGCCGAAATGAGGGCTGGCAGTTCTCGATGTTGTTTCCAATTCTACCTGCATACTCCCCAATCCCCCTGGTTCTCTTTCAATATTTGAAAAGGACAAATTGTGGGAAAGGCCAAGCAAATAAGCAGTTGTAAGCCGCTCATGCTATGCGGAAATCGGAACCATTCCCCTCACCAAAATTGGAGACGACTTGAGGTTTTTGAAACGGCCAACAAAATGTCTGAATCGTGCCACATCAACGAAAGAGGAGGAGCACGAGTACGAGACCCTATAGATATCTTGGTGAGGATGTATGTTCATTTTGCCAAATGGTGCTCGGAAATCTCATTTTTCTGAGAATCGTTCAAAACTGCCAGGTTGGCAAAGCGTTTTCTCCGCCAACTCCCCGTCAATTTTCCTTGAATACTGAGGAAATGAGATGGAAACACCCAGCCTCAATTCAAAGCTGAGCTTGGAGTTTCTTCACTCAGTCACCCAAAAGCTCCCATGTGAAGGAAAACGAAAGATATTTGCCAGCCACACACACAGACTCGCGAGCGAGCGAATGAAAGAAAGTCTGAACCTGCTAGGAATGCCAAATCATATTCGGATGCAAGCCAGATTTCAAGACCGCTTTGAGCTCTTTCCAGTCCCTGATTTATGATCCCACCAATCCGCCAACCACATCAACCGGTTTGATACGACAAAGTTACCGCTCTTACCATCACAAAGAGACTGCCTCCCAAGATGTAGGCCAAGAGTATGAGTGGCACCGTGAGGGCCAAGCCCAAGCTCGTCCCAACCCCCAGGAAATCCTCCACACCGAAGGTGAGGCGAAGTCCGTCATTGCCAAAAGCCGCCAGAAGCACCACAGTCACGAGCACGAGCTGAAACATAAAACTTTAATCAAGTTCGGCCAGGAAAATACGTAAGAAGGAAAGAGAAAAAGAAGTTCATGTTCCAAAGCACCCGACGGATGGGTGGGTGTGATAATTAAACGGACCCTGGAAGCGTCATGGACTTGGTGACAGTTAGAAATGCCCTGGCTGGGATGTTGTCAAGAGAGAAAATTAAATTTCCTAGTAAGGACTTGAGCCGTGTTAGAGTCCTTTTCCTCTTGGCACCATTCCGGCAATTCTTTTGGCTTTCAATCCCATCATCTTACAGATGGTAAGGATAAGGAAAGGGTGAGGCAAACCTTTGGTGTTAAGTGTCATAATCTGGGATCACGACTTTGGGACCATTTCATCCCACTAAACGTGTAAAGTGCCTCGATTTTTAGCCACCTAAGGTACTAACCCCGTAACAATATTGTAGTTAGAACGAAAGGAACGTGTGCACAAAACTTGTTCTAGGGTAGGTGAATGCTAGTGGTTACTGTGAGATTATGTGTACCAAGTTCCAAGGCCTCGAATGAACTAAAACTATGTGGAGCATTGCTAAGCCGAGAAAGAAGATCTCTCGGGTCCCCAAGAACCCAAAAGCTCTTGAAAATATTTCTCCCTAACTCAACTTTACCCACAGCGACCTTTGGGTGGAACACTAACTACTTGCAACCGTGTACTATTCCAGTCCCACCCAAACCTGAAGTATGGAACCTTTGGTGGTTGGTGGTTAAGGCAGGAGAAGAAGAGGCAAGAGAGCTGGATCCCAAGTGGTTTTGGCACACGAAGTTTTGCATCGTGAACCGACTTCAACTTGAGCATTGGTAAACGGTAATGTATGCATTTGCTGACTTGCTCTCCTTTACAGAACACACTAAATTGTTCAATTCGAGCTCAAAATGAATTCCAACGTAAGGCCCACTCAAAGACTGAGGTCAAGCAAGAGCTTTGTAGAACGGATTGTGCATTTGTAAAAGGGGCTAGAATGCTTCCTCTCCTTTTATGGTTAACTTTTGTGGCACTTCCCATCCAAGGAAATGTCGGCGATGTTTTACAACCCCGTTCCCTCTTTTTGGCACACATGTTTCCATCTGGGTCCCACCAGAGTCGTTTCTTTCAAAAGCTATCTCATACCTTGTGAAAGGTGTAACACGATGGATATCGGGACATTTATCCGATAGCTTGGAATCGAATGGGAACAGAAGATGATATAAATCGTGAATAGAAAAGTCATAACTTTGCATTTGGCCGGAAAGTTTACAACCACGGGCAAAGAGGAGGAAGGAAGGGGGGGGGGCGTTTTCCTATCGTTTCAGTTGGTAAAGAGCAGAGGAAAACGGGGCGCCTACATTTTCGGCATTCTCTTTCAACCCACTTGATCCTTTCTAACTGGACCTAGTTTTTTTCTCCTGCCTCTTTCTCGTGTTCGGGAATGATAAATTGTGCAGAACAGACCGACGTGAACGAGGAATTATTGAGAACACCCGAACGAGAATTCCCTGCCTCCTACTCTGGGTAGCTCCTGCTCGTGTTCCATTATTCGGAAGGGTCTGAAAATGTGTGAGAAAGACCCAAATAGTCCACCCATGATTCTTGACCAGGCGGACGCGTTGCCTAATTTCATTTGGCAAACAAAAACTAGTCGTTTTCTTTGAGACAACGGTGAAACAATGGCGGATGAAAGATAATAATAATGCCGTTCCGTAATAAACCTCGACTGTCAATGTGGATCATTCTTGCAACAGACAACGGATTCCTTGGTATTTATAGCTAGTATCGTACCTTCAAGGGAACCATAAATGGAAATTCTTGCAGGGAACCAAATTACTTCCCTTCCCTTGGTAATTTCAAAATATGACTAGCGAGAGTACGAAAAGCACATAATCGTCCACTGGAGACCCTCATATGGGACGTTCCAAAAAGGAAAAATGGTAACCCAAGTCAACAAGTCAAGCTACATTCACTACGCTCCCGCATTTTACTGCTGTAACACAAGAACAAACACTTTTTTTTGCAACTTGGTACCAATTCGTTATCCCTATGGTCCATCTCTATGGTCGGTTGGTTTGCAGAAATGTGGAACAACTTGTTCCAAAAAGGAAACAACTTCTATCGTGAGCCCCGTGTAGGCCCGTGATTTGTTAGTGACAGCCATCAACTCAGATGTCTCCAGGATTTCAAATATGGGATGGCTTGAAAAAAGAAACTTTTCAAGTTTGGAAAAGACGAGTGGAAGAACAACAGCAATAAAGATCCGTCGTGCTCTAACCAAAAAAGTTCTGTTTCTCTGCCTATGCACTTCCAAAACCTTCGCTTAATCCATTCACCAAAATTTTTGTAGGTGCGTAACAATCATCGGTTTGAACCGTATGATCATCACAGCATTCAATTTCATTCAAGAGAGTAAGGAAAGTGAGACAACAGACTCAGAAGTGGTTGGTTGGTTGAAAAGAGTCTTTAAGTCTGGCATTAGATGGAGGAAATGGTGGAGGTGAGTTGGCAGAGACAGAATGAAGTATGATGGCTATAACTTACGAGTCTCATTCCTGGGATTATCCAGGCACCCTCTTTCTCTCTCTCTCTCTCTCTCTCTTTCTCTCTCTCGTTTCTGCTTCTGTGTGCTTTTTCTGCTCGCTGTACCTTTTGTTATCCTTGCATTATGCGAACAAACAGAAAAACCAGATGAATGTGATGACAAAAGGATTGAGAGAGTGGGGGTTCAAAGTTAGAACTCTTGGCTGGCAGTGCAGTTTCATCCACAACAGAGGAGATGGGGACTTTGGGTAAACATTGGGTGGGGAAGTGGAACGACCCATCAGCGTTGCTCGCAGAGATGAGGGTTATAGCATCCTACGTATCTCCACCCAAACACGAGCCAACACTTCCATCAGCACCCATCTCCTTGTCAAAATAAAGATAGATTGCCATGTTTTGCCTGGAATTTACCGCATCAAGAAAATTGCACGCTTATGCTAGCCCATGATCTGACCCCTTTTTGGACCAGGAAAAGTCTAATGGATAAAATGTGCAGGAAAAGTTAAAGAAGATAAAATGAACTCTTGGATGCAAGAGTCCGAAAGTAAGAGCCCGCACTCAAAGCTATCTTACCGTGATCAAAATTTTGAGAATTCCCAATGGAGTCTTGATGGCTGCCAAGTTGGTCATCTTGAGAAGTGAATAAGGGTTCCCAAGAAAAATGCAGCAGCAGCACTTGGGATGAAATCCAATTTGACGGGTGTGCCCCTCTCACTTCCTTGATCCTCGTTTCGTTTGGGAGATCTCTTATCCGGGTCCTTGTGATGTGGTTTTACCTTAGCCCCTTTATTATTTATGGGACTGATCCGATGAGGACTGGCCGAGCTAAAACATGAGGCTGAAATTGGTACGTTGGGGTTGGGGCAGGAAGGGGGATTGAGCTTCGCGTAGAGCAACCCGATTTCCGGGAGATCACGATGAAATATTCGACTTGGAGCCCATTATTCTAGAAGTGTAGAGTCTTCTCCACTTGGCAATGCTGAGGCCCACCATGTTGACAATTGGTCGGGTCTAGGTGTCTTAAAAACCGGAGACGAATGTGCCACCACCATAACTTTCATGAGGTGATCATTCTCCGAGTTCCAACTTTCACTCTTTTCCGACCGATTTTGGAGCTTTTTCGTGTTCACCAAATCCCAATCCAGCTTTTGGCACCTCTACTTCGGTTGGTTGTTGCGTGACACTTTGATGGTGGGTTTTTTCCAACTTGCTCCTTGGCCAGGGTTCCTAATATTGTTGTTCCACTCCTCATGTCTTTGGTTTGGACCTCGATCCACGACTAACGTACTGACGGATTTCGTCTGGCACAACGCAAACTAACGACGGAATGGAAAAGGGCTCGTAGCACTCGCTCGCCTACGTGCTTAGTTGCTTGCTTACGCACTCACTCACTTACCGAGCGAGGAAGAGTGGGATTGTGAAGGGGAACCACAGTGACTACTGTTGTATGGTTTCTACCATCTTTCGCACTCTCCAACCCTCAACCTGCCTTTTCTTGCCGCCTTCTCACAGCTCGACAGTCTCTCATCAGTCGGAGACCGACCGAGGTTGTTCCCTTATCGAGCCGTCTTCTTCACCCTCCTTCTTGTTCCTCTTCTCCTCTTCCTCCTGCTTCTCCTCGTACCCCTCCTTCCGACTGGTTTGTTGGCCAATGACTTCGGCGTCTTTTCCAACTCACACACACACACACACACAAACTGTGGTCTCTGGAAAGTGTGCGGATGTTCGAGGTTTCGAGGCACTTCTCTCTTTCATGTCCCTCTATCCTTATGGAGGGAAAAGGAAGGTGAGACGGGACCAAAACGTAGGAGGCCGCAATAAATAAAAAAATAGACGGGACTGGGAATAAAACTAAGTCTTAAGCAACTATGAGCTACACCATCAAACGATGAATATATATTTGAAAATCTTGGGTTGGTTTTAGAATATACCAAATGTATACGTGTAAAATCAATGCAAGCCGCTACCGGACAACGTTTTACAGGAGTTGCTCCGTGTAACGTGCGTAAACAGATGTATCACTTTTGTTTCTGTGGCCAATCCTGGCCATGAATATGACTTCTACTGGAAGATTGATACTTTAACGTTTGCCTGTTCATCAAACCTACTCATGATGACCCTTCAAAACATTACTGTTAGGCCTAGAATGAGTTAGGTAATGCATGTGTTTTCATTTTATGTTAAAAGCCTCAACTGACACAAGCACAACGGTATATGTAGGTACAAGGAAGAGAAAACGAGCGAATCTTTGGTTAATTCCATCTACGGTTTTGTGAGCGGATATATTGGGGTGAGATAGATATAGGGATTAGTTTGGTTAGGTTCCAAGATCAGCGTTGAAGCCTTTATCCATCAATTAGATCCCTCCAGAAGAGGGGATCTGGTAGACAAACCCATAGAAGCTTTTAGTTCATCCATCGTGGGTAAAATGACATGAAGAGAGAAGGGTTATTGTGACCAACTCGGAATCCTGCTACTCTCTGAAAGATCACAAAGACGACGATCGAACCAATGTAGGAACCATTCTTGGATATTTCTCCCAAATCTCTGCTGAGACGGCAGAATAGACAATCTACTAGATGGTTAAGGAAGGATTTTATGGCAAGATGCACAACCAAAGTGAGTGCCAAGATGGACAATCACAAAATAAGCTCCGATCCGAGAGTTGTCACCAACATGTCCCTTCAAAGAAGAAACGCATGTGTGTACAAAATAAATGTGCTTCTCTTGCTAGTCTAGAGTCCATGCTCGGACTTATATTGCCAAATCTCTATCCTACTCGCTGGGGAATTTGAATTTGATCAAAAACGAATGTCTAAAAAATTGAAAGGCTGTTCAATTCGGAGATGTTCCAATTTTTGGGGGTTCGTTTTCTGACAGGTCCTTTGAACACTTTGACTATTTCCTTTCTGTTCTACGTACGTACATGCCTCCTTAACGTAGATTTGACAAGACCACCATTCAGACATTGTCTGAGGAATTGAAAAGGAAAGAAAAATGTGTCCTCCATATATTGGTATTGTGCATGAACTTATAAAAAGCAAGGTATTCTTGTCAGAGACGAGATTTTCCACCTCTAGCTATTTAAGAATCAAAGTCCCGTATGAAAAATATGATTGGATCAATTGGTCACAATGTCCTCAAGGTGGTTTGGACCTCCACAACCACCACCAGCAACAACAAGAAACGCATATTTTTTGCAAGATCCAAAAAGCACAAGTTCATTCTATGCTGTCAAGATGAACTGGGCTCGCCTTTCATTTCCTCTTTTTATCGGGAAGAGCCATGGAACAGTGGGAGGAGAGATCCTGGGGCCATGTCAATAAGTTCTTATGTCAAGTGGATCAAGTGGGAAGCCGCTCAGCTTAGTTCTGCTGAGTTCCGTTCAGCTCATCCTCGATCGTCTCGACTGTACGTACGTATCCCTTCAGTATGTGGTATACGTACAGACGAAGTAGCCAAGATGGAAGTGCTTGGTGTGTTTGCCGAAGTCAATGCAGTCAACCCAGGCTCAAGAAAGTGAGAACTCTGAGGAGGAAAATTATCAGCTTGATCCAAGAATGATATCGGCCAGACTTGAAGGAGACCCTTTTATTGTACTCTTTCCACAAGAGTCTCCTCGATCCAATCTGCAACTGATCAAGAACGAGGTCGAATCAGTATTTTTACGTTCTTCGCAAGGGTTGGACAATAATTCTGGGCTTTTGATAGAATCAAGAAGAACAATGACTGGGACGGAAAAGTTCAGCCAAATCTCCGCCTTTGTTCCGAATCAAAGTCAAAGAAGTTTGAGACCTTCCGGGCTATGAGGGTACGTTGGTTAACAAGCGAAGACGAGGCCACGCACACATCGTAGACGAGTCCTTGACGGCATCCGGCCCAATAGATTAAGTTTGTATCCCCCTTGTTCCAAAATGTTCCATAGTTCTTTCCATCTCTGGACTAAGAAAAAGTTTCAAAGCCAACTGGCTGGCTCCATGGGTGTTGTTTGAGTTTCGCCTTTAATTTGCTCTGATGAATGAGCGGAAGAATGGAAACTTGTTCTAAACAGACTCCCTGTATTCACTCGGCAAACGAAGATTCCACGTGTATTGTCTTGGCGAACGACTATTTGCTACGCTTAATGCCCCGGGCTGAGAATAAACAACGGATGGACCCTTTGAGCTAAACGGAAAAGAGATCCGTGAGGAAAAAGCAAAAGGGGTAATGTTACTTGGAACACCATTCAAGTAGCAGGGTGCCTTTCTAATGCCTCGTTCATGCAACACTAGTTGTGTATATGGACAAGTGAGCCCCTGGACGGCTGCCATTGTTATTGAATCTTATTGAAGGGCAAAAAGTTAAAGGTGGGCTCGAAAGAGCATGGTTTAGGTATGAGAGGTACAATGCCCCAGGTTAGGGCTCCCCTAAATACTGGTTCAAGCGTCAAGTGGTCCACCCATCGAGAAGTAGAGTGGCACCCTTATCATGCCTACTTAATCATATTGAAGTGCAACCTCTTACGCCATGGAGAGCATCTCAAAGAGTATTGAATATACGTAGGAGAGGTAGAGCTAGGTTAGGCTGCAGATGCTAGCCATCGAATATAAAAGAGGCGGGCTACCTTACAATGTATTGCACTTCTTGGTTTCTCTCGTTCCATATCAAGATATGACTTATGGCAATGCATTCCCATTTCAACGTTCTTAACGGCACTAGTGTAACCGATGTGCTCAATCTATGTATGCATAGTAAATATGTAAGTACGCATGCATGCATGAGAAGTATTGCCAAACGGATCCATGGTAACGTGCTCAATTCCACTAATGGTTCAATCTTCTATCTTTCACAAACGAAAATCAAGAAAGGTCCCTGACTTCTCCAAGGACTGGATAAAAAGATCTTAAGATCCAACCATGTAACCGTCTTGTTTTCAATCTGGTTCACTCAGTTTGGGGGCTATGAATAGGGGTTGTTGATGCATCTTTCGTGTCGTTTCCCCTCAGGAACATTAGATGGTTGGATGGTACCAGTACCGTACCTATTTACCGCGTGAAGCGAGGCCTTTCTGCCTTCCTTTCAGATCTGTTACAAACAAGCTCACACTGAATAGAATTGAGCTCAATCCTCTTACTTGATAAATACAAGGAAATGAGCTTGCTAGCTCGGATTTTCAAAGCTTTCTCTTCTTCCAAGATCGAGCTTATAAACTCAATTCACTTTTGCTTCGTCGCACTGTTTTTAAAAAGTAATCAATCAACGAAGAAAGGAACGAAGATTCGGTCAACACTCGTTTGAGAACTTGGAGAACTCAACTTCATAGTAACAAAGCTTTTTGTGCATCAACTTGAATTATAAATATCTACCTTGCCTGTACTTGGAACCATTCGGCATAGCCTTAAAAGATTGAAAGGATTTTCTTTCCTTCCAGGATGACATTTATGACTTGAAGGGAATTCTGTGTAGTTGCCATACCTGACAAGACCATTAATAATCCCCATTATCACGAAAGCTTTTCGATCCTTTAAGGAGGCAAACGAGGTAGAATCACCTGGAAACCAGGTGTTGCCAGCCTCAAAGAAGCATTGAGCCAGATGGAGGCAATTATTTGAAAAAAGGTGCCAAAACGAGGTCGAGAGAGAAAAAGGGAGAGGAGGAGGAGGCAGAAGAAGCGAGGCTCTTTGTTGAAAGGGCGTATCCGGCCTCGATGGAGCCCAGTACTTCTGCCAACCGACAAGAAGAGAGAGAGAACTTGCAACAAGTTTTTTTTTGTTTCACTTCCTTACAAAAACAATTTTCATCCAAGTGTCAAGCCACTGTTTCCCAGAACACCCGGAGAGTTTTTGACAAATTTTCAATTCACTCTTGTTGACTGTCTCAACTTGGCAAGACATCCGTCCCACTGTGACCTCCTTTTCCAACTAAAAAAGAGGTGGAATGACTGTCTTGGTCCGCCCAACAATGGTGCAAAAAAAAAGTAATATCTAAAGTTGAAACAAAGTTTCAATACTAATCTCTTGTTCCACGTATTCCAAGGTATTTCTTGTTTTTCCCGGAATAAGAATGCTACGGAAAGGCTCAAAGTTTGCGCCCTATGTCATCAAGGGCTCCTCGGCAATAATGGACCAACATTGAAAGAAGTCTTTGGGATAGATGTTGAGCCACGGTGATGGCGATCACGTGGAACGTGGAAGTATCCCTTTCTTTTCATCAAAACTTGGTCCTTTCTTGACGGAAAAGTTGGCTCTTTCATCAAACCGAAGGGAAATGCCTTTTCTTTCCCGACTTCTACGGCATTACTTTGTTCCCTAAGCTAGTATTCTCTTTCTCGTCGTCGTCTTCGTTGTCGTCGTCATCGTCATCGTCGTCTTGGTCGTGTCGTAGAAGTCCTAGTGGTTAGAGAACGTCTTTGTACTTGGTAGGTTGGCATTTCGCATTCAGAGCCTGCAGGCAACCGAAGAACCAGGAACGTGTAGATGAAGAGGGACGAGGCAGTCTAAATGAGATTGCCATCCCCAGGGTAAAAACTTGATTCATAAAGCCGAGAGATCTTATGATTGGGCCCGGGCCAAAAGCAAGGAACTTTCTTGTCTGGGTATCTGTTCACACTTTGGAACCATCCCAGGTGAGGGAATAAACTCGGGTTATAATGCACCAACATTAAGGATGCTACTACGTAGAGGTCAATTCCGTTTCGGTAAAGACAATGAAAACAAGGTATTGCTTTTCACATCTCATTGCTTGCTCCATATCTTTCAACACCTTTAGAGGATGTTGAATTATTTTGCCTTGCTTTGAAGTGATCCAAAGGCCAAAACTGGCCACCTCACACGACCAAGGCTTGTGTGGGAATGCTATTCTTTCGATCTGTTATTGATGGAACTAAGAAATTGGGAACGACATTCAGGATGGAGCATCATGGTGTTGGTTGGAGCACCCCTGACATGGAACCATTTCTCCCATTGTCAAGTGGAACACATTCAATTTGTCTGTTTTCACTCGAAAAACACTTTACCTGACAAATGCAGATAGGAGCAAAGAACTAGGAACAACAGTGAAACAACAACAACTACTACTACAACAACAACACGTACTCGTACAAGGACAAGAGCACCAGCCAAGGATCGACCTTCTCCTTTGGGCTTTCCAATGCGTTCTTTGTTGTGCAAGTTTTTTTTTTTACATTACTGCACACTATAGAAAAGATCCTACATGTTGAGGAACGACTCCAG
>NC_081448.1:6246605-6249957 GCF_007210705.1 Tigriopus californicus
CCAGATAATGCCCAATAAAGTATATCGATTGCGGATATCGTGTCTTGTAGCAGATGAGGAAATGGTCGCGGTTGTGTTGAGATTGATAGAAATTTGGGATGTCATCTTGTCTAATGTCTTTCCAAACCATTTCAGGACCGTCAAGAGACATTCCCCAAGTCATCTGGCTCTAGTGTTTACATTCCATTTTGGATGTCTTCGAGCGGTGAACAACAGTGGAATGGTTTTGACAGCAAATTGGCACATTTCTGTAGGGAATGGCTTCTTCTTGGCCATTAACTTGTCTTGGCTTCTTTGATGTTGCTCCGGGAAGTCGTCTTTGAATCAGAGGAGAACTCTGAGAGACCCAAACACGGGACCAGTATGGAGTAAGAAGGCTCCAAACAGGTCTTCACCAAAATCACTTAACAACCAATCATCTTCAAAGGCGAAAGGACCATTTTCAACTTTTTCCCTGCCTCACACATAGGGTTATACATAATCGATCCAATATGGTTATACAGGATGCAGGTACAATTTAGAAAAAGCATGCTCGAACCAAAATTTCGGGGACCCGTTAGTCTTTCAAAGTCAAGTGAGTGCATTTGCATCTACAGGCTATTATTTATCCTAGAATTAGATTGTGGAGAAAGGACCGGATATGAAGAAGAAATACCCGAGGTGGCCTTGGACCTTAATCGTGTTAATTGTATCGAAGGTCATCCTATCTCATCTTGCGAATGGCTCGATCCGAGGCGAGCACCGATATAACATGGTCCGTCCTTCCGTACGTTCTTACGAGTATTAAGAGGAGGATGAAGTGGAGGTGACTGAAGAATAAGGAGAGCAAGAACGAACCACCAGCTTCCATGGACATCCAAGAGCCCTCCTACTTTTTCTTTTACTCTTAGTAAGGACCCAAGGTTCATTCCCAGTAGTCCAAGTAATGAAACGAAAAGCGTCCCACGGTCCCAAAGATCATGTTCTTGGGTGGGAGAGCGACGCGGTCAGAATAAGAAATGCATATTTAGCAGAAAAAGTCAGTACGTGTCGCCTCTATAATTTGATAAATGTCACTCCAGCTCTCGATTTTTGTGACTGCCAACCGGAACTCAGCTCTGGGCCTTGATCCATTCGCCGAGTGAGATTTACTTAGGAAAGGATTAAGCGGGGAAAAAGCAATCGATCCAAATGTACCACTAGCAACAAGATCAGAGACATGAGGATCCAACAAAATGGATACATACTATCACCAACCACACATTCGACTTGTCTGTGGCAACCTGAAAACTCTACGACTGCCCTGGTTCTTTGGACCTCCTCGTTGGAATTCCCATGAAAATCTCTACTCAAAGCGCAAACACGCTGAATCGAGCTGAGTTGAAGATGCGTTCTCCACTGTCCTTTTAATAGCCCCATTTCTTATCTTAAAAGTAGCTCTCTTTTCTTAAATTGGATTCAATAGAAGTCCTCTCAGACCTTTTCTTTTCCTGAGCAAATCCTCCGCCACAAAGAGACATCAACCACTGAACTCGAGTCCTCTCACTATAGCAAGCTGTTCTTTCAACTCACACAATTGCACAAGCAAAAGAAGCTCTTAAATGAGACTGAGCAAGGCTGAAAAAAACGACAATGTGTTCCATTTTGTTCAACTTCTACCAGAGGTAATCCCATTTTCCTTTTGCATCTTATAGTATTTCTTTCTTCGTTCCTCCTTAAAAGCTTACAACGAGGAAACATCTTTGAGCTAAAACCCGGCAAAATATCGACGTCCTTGTCAGGGAATTTGTCGGAGTTCCAGAGAAGGAAAAAAACCATTCCGAGTGATCAATGGTGAGTTAACGGAAGTAACTAATGCCATTCAACAACTTGAAATGGATCTTGAGAGGGTTCAAGGGGTTCCAATTAGCCAAGCAATGGGGGGGAAAAGGAAAGATGGGCCAGAGAAAGAACGGAAAGATGGACTCCTCTGTTTCCCACTCGGAAAGATAATTATTTCCCAAATGTGAAATGTACGGGAGGGGGGGTTGCAAATCATTCGGAAAGTTTCAGACTCTGACTGTCGAGAATGGAACGAAGGCTCTATCTGGAAATCTGGAAATGCGAATGTACGTACATACGTGCACCGTGGCACATTCATAAGGTGGGAAAGGCGTGCTCTGGTTTTGTTTGTTCCATTTTCCAACCGGCTGACTCTTTTGGCATTCCTGCCGCATGGTTTCAGGATAACTCGGTTGGATTTGAGATGAAAATCCGTTTTGTATGCAGAAACATTTGTTTTAACGAGAAAAGTTGACATCCTATCCGCATCATAGCAATGCGACTGTGCCTGTCTGCCTGCAAAGATCGAAACCTAGCTCGTGTAACTCAAGGGAACTGTAAATGAAAGGGGATACGCCCATGTACACGGTTCGAATTTTCCCAATTACAACTTCAGTGCAACGTTGAAACCTTTCAGATCTTATACCTTCTGATTGTGATGCGATCCAAATTTGTAGTTCCGCTTTAAGACCATGATTTGTGCCCTTTTTGTGGAGCTCTGATGCAAAATATGACTAGTCAGGCCTAACATATGGAATAAAAAGGCCGACTCGGAGGGTAGCCTCACAACTTGTAACTTTTTTTAATATGATATGAAGGCACGATAACGTAGGCACGCCTTTCGTATCACAGATAAAAAGCGCTTCAATCGACGAAATGAATGAATGGGGTTGAGTTCTGGGTAGTAGTTTGCAATATGAGGACTTATGTGATGTGACAACAAAGATCGAAATTCCTGGCGAGAACCATCAGAATGAAAGTCAAAGGGGAAAGAGAATCAAAGGGAATTTCAAAGACCCAGTCCAACAAAGAGGATGGATGACATGGAACAAAGAGAGTTCAAAGGTCCTCCTACAAAAGGGAAAGCCGGTCAGAAATGAAACGGAAATCATCCGCGGAACTCGAGATAAGATGTATCTTATCATTACATACCTCAAAGTCAAGAAGTCATCCGGGTTGGATTTTTCCTTTCCATTGCGTGGTTTGTCTGGTTCTGGGTAAAGGTGGTAATTTTAATTGTCAGATAATACGCCATTTTGAGGCGGCTTGAGTGTACAATTTGAACGGCTAAACGAAAAAATGTCATTGTAATAGAATGAAATCTCGTTAAAAGAACTCTGGTTGTTGTAACAATCCTGATATCAGCACCATTTTCATTCAAGCCAATTTTTTTATTTTACTTATAAGAACCAACCCAAGATGCCGAATCTGAAGATGGTAATCATTTTGGGAGACATGCACTGCATTTTTCCTACAAATCTGTGCTTTTCTGTTCAAACAATTTGCATTTCCTTCGGAGGTTTAATATAAAAAACTAAAGGAAAAAGCGTGA
>NC_081448.1:6249987-6287898 GCF_007210705.1 Tigriopus californicus
TTTGTTTTAAACTATCTTGAAACTTAATATTCTGCTGTCAACAGGTTTCACTGACAAACATTGATTTTGAAACTTGGCGTGGTTGTTCTAAGTTTTTTTTTACATTTTGATACGTGGAGGATTCATCGCTTTTATATCTTTAGGCCTTGGAAATTCAGTCCTTCTTACAATACCGTTTTTGGTTTTTTTTTGTTGCAAGAGGAAATGCAATTGCTAATACTATCAAAATGAAAACCGATATTTCGTCTATTTATTAACTTTCATTCTTTATATGATATTTGGTCTACCAACGAATTTGAGTTGGCAGACCGAGCTAGTACTTGAATGTAGGGTTGATTTGGAACGCTACTTGAAAAATATTGTCCAAGTCTCACTTGAAAGACCTACCAGATCAACAATGGATGTATAATCCCGATGAATATTCGAGGGAAGCAAATTAAACAATGAAGGAGCCCGAGAAAGAAGAGAAGTGGACTTGATTGTTCGAACTAGCCTGGATTCTCGAGGGCTTGAAGATGCTCTCAAAATGCACATTAAGCCTTTATGATCGCTACAATTGACCCTTACACTTGGGTTGGGATAAAGCTCATGCATGGATTCATTACACTGTTTGACCTGGCTCTTCATTTATTCATTTCTTGTGATTATTTGGTAAGACGTTTGCAAAGTAAATTGAATTATAAAAACAGAAAACATTTTTCTTGTCATATTCTGGAAATACATCAATCAAAGAACAGAGACAAGGGATAAAGTGGGGTGAACTGTTTTTTTGCTACTATCATTCGAAAACAACACAATGTATAAGAAAGAGTATAGGCATGAAGAACGCCCCCCCTCGAATAATGGGGAATGAAACGAAAGAAAGAAAAATTACTCCCAAACCCCCGAAAAATGCAAGCGGCATTGTCCAAGGCAAAAGATACGGGCACAGGTGCACTTCAAGGTGTAAAAAGATCTAGGCATCTAGGCACGATTACTGAAAATTCAGACAGGAATAGAGGAAAGGACCTTGAATAGTAAGATTAGTCCTATTCTGTCCTCTTGGTGCCAACCAACGTCCTGAAGGACGAGACAGTATGAGCCATTCGAGTACTCAGGGGCCTTTAAGGAATTTCCACGGGAAGAAGATTTTGCGAAAGGTTTACGAACCTCTCGCTCTACAACACATGTGGTGATCCTTCCCGATACGACACTGACCATCCGGATCATGCCTTCCATCAAATTGACGTTCCTGACAACGATGTTACCGCTTAATATTTTGTAAAAGTTGACCAGGTCGCCACCAATCCTCGACACAAAATGACACAAAAATACAAATAAAATGATCTATTTAATGAAGTCGGATGTGTGGACTTTTTTCGGTATTATGTCATTCCAAAATAATAAACAAAAGCATAACATTCTAAAGATTTGTTTCAGATTAGATAAGATAGTTTGCTTCTATTGCCTAAGGAATAGTACATTAGACTATCTATTTGACAATTTGGATTACTATTTTTTATATTTGGCCTGGTTTTAAATGTTTCATGAAATAGATAGCCATTCACGAATTAAATATGGACTCTCTTAAACTTCAATCTTTTGCGGAGTCTCTAGTCATCAGTCACTCCTCTTCGATCATAATCAACCAAAAAAAGCAATATTTTATAGGGAGGAATCCGGATATAAGGACCATTTTGCGAGGTATTTTTGAGGTTCTTTTATCCGGATTTCCCTGTCCTATACTAGAGATGACATTGGCAAATGTGACAATACATAAGTTTGAACCAATTATCTGGAATGTATAAACATTAGCCTGAGATATTAATTTGATGATACTTTCATCCATCAAACAAACTTGAGCCAAAATTCGCCACAATCTACAATAAAGGCTTTAGAAATGCAAAGCCCTTAGGTGTCCTTGGTAGCAAAGTCTTGTTCAGCCTCGGAATTTCCCACTTCAACTTATGGCAATGTGCATTTGGAATTGTGCTGTCGTAGTCTCACACATAAAAGATTGCCTCACTTCACTGAATATCACTCGTCTCGTTTTGGCAGTTGGCTGAGTTACTGTACGGTACAGTACAACATCAGTATATGCTGCAAAGCTACATAAAGACGAGGAACAAAAATGAGGAAAGTTTGTAAAGCCATTTCCAGCCATATCTAGTTCAATTGACTTGGTCTTGTTGTGTAAGCTAGGTCGTGTCCTCGAAAAGAGCGAATCATTTCCAAGTTCATTGACATCAAATATCATTCTTGACAAAATGTCCTGCAAACTTTTCCCAGTCGAGCAATGACAAACAACAAGCAACTCAGACAATCACCGTTGTTTTTACCAACCCTGTGGAAAAAATGGAAACAAACGCTGAGAGAGAATTCGTTCCAGTGATATCAGTGTGGCGATGTTCTTGTGAATCTATTTTAGGCTTTTTCCTCTGTACTTGATCCACCCCGCAGAGTTAATGGATCGCTCAAGCTTGAGTCTTCCAATTCTTTCCTCTGAGTCCAAATTAAGCCAACATAAATGAGAGGTATCGAGAAGTGGGTTTTTGCCGTTTTTACCCCCAAGGCAACACACAAACTTACCATTTCCGCTCCACTATCCCAATCTCTGTCCTGACACTGTAAAAAAAAAAAAAGAAAATATCGGAGTTCACAGATACCTTTCTCTACAACAAGTTTCAATCTAAATTCAAACCGCTTTGCAACGTTTTCCCCATCTGGCTCCCACCATATCCCCCAAAATGAGCCCATCGATTTATTCAGTATCTTTTTTCAGAGATGCATACTGTGTGCAGGATACATGATGGAATAAAGTTGGAAGCCGGTTTTTATCCACATTTGTCGATGTTGAAAAATGGGTAGTCTTCCAAGTTTTTTTTTCTTGCCTCCAGATCTGTCGATTTCTAGAACGAAAAAAACTTTTCCCGATACCCTTCAGCCCCTCTCTGCTTCGCATTCAGCCATGCATCCATCTCACCAACCCAGCCAGCGACCCACCTCTTTGGTTGCCCAAGTTTGCTTACAACCGTCGTGCAACCCCAATGCAGTGGCTGGATTTTCTTCCTCCATCCACTATCTGCTACATCGAATTGGATCTCCACAAGAGGGTGGAATACCAAGCGGAAGAATTGAGCCCAACGGCTTCATTTTTTGTTCCACTCTATTCCAGCTGGATCGGATCAGTCAAAAATTTCTTGGCTTGGTCTCTTTCTGTCTGGAAGCATTAGCGGATGATCTGGGAAAATCTTGGAACGATTATTGACAATCATCCATCAAAATGCCCCCCACCAACCCTCAAAATGGGCTCCATTGCCTCCATCGCCACCAGCAACTTGTGCAACTTCTTGCACACGTGTTCGTTCCATTTTCGAAACCTCGACCCAAGTTGACAAAGACAAAGAAGTGTTTGACAAACTTTTTTTTTTCATTGACCCTGCCATGCTCTGTCTCATGTTTTAACCAAGTGGTCCAAGTGGAAGAGGGAAGTGTTTCATTTAATTCACTTTGCCGGAGCTTGTTCCAATTTCTCTCCCACTGCACTTGGAAAGGGTCACCTAATGTGGCTAGAAAATTGTCAAGGGAGAGATCGCCGCGCAACGAGTTCGTTTTGTCCATTTAAAGGCCCCAATTTCAACTTTGGGCACTCGGTTTGTGGCCATGGCCAACTCACTCACTCGTTGCTCGTTATTCCCAAGGGAAATCCTCATTGAGCGGCCCCAAAAGGTGAAAGTCCATGTTCCAAGCGACCAAATAAAGGGCCGTATTGTTCGGGTTACGTATGGAATTCAAAAACATCCCTAGTTTCTAGTTCGCTCTACTGTGCGTCTATTTCTTGTTGAATCTAATAGAAAATGAGTTCTTCATTGAAAATATTTGTCGATTGATCTCGCAATTCCGACAATTTCCATTAAGTTACCACCTCGTTACACGTTTAGATCTGCAACGGATGTGTCTATATGTCTAAATGCGCGTATGTGATAGAGACTAAATGGAATGCGAGGAATTTCCCAAAGAACACAAGTGTGCCTACCAGGTTTTAAAGGCAAAGGGTTTGTTGGACAAGTGAATGCGACTTCGTCTATGTAGATCGACATCCAAGCCTTTGTTGTTCTCCGATTTCTAAAATGCTCTCTAATACCTTGCTGGCTTTCTACCTCGCCACTCCACTTGCCAAAATGAAATTGCCATCCATTTGATCCCATCGGCCTACATTCTACATAAGTTTCGATTGCACGTACATGTACGTTCGTACTTAATGCATGCCCTGGCGTTAACAAAGACCATATCAACCGTCATACATCTCGTCCACCTGTCGGATGCTCCACGAACTTGATGGGACTATCCATGTTCTCACGTTCGATACCTGTTCAAGCAATCAGAGGTTCCCCTTTGGACGGCAGGATGAATCATGCTACCTCAGACTTACCTTCGAGCGACCCACTGAGCGAGGTTGTACACAGTTGCCCTGGCAGGGTTGACTCCTCCGTGCCGACTGCTATCCCTACTCTATCTACGACTGGAGGTAGTTCAGAGTCAGTGTTACACCGTGTGACAAGGTGTGTTGCTCGATGGAAGGGCCCTTTGAAGGCACACAGCAGAGCAAGGGATCGTTTCAGGTGAACTACTAACTTGTTGGGAAGAGGGCCATCGTGGATTTCTGGAATTTCTTGGAATTGATTGCCACGGAACGTGTCCAAGATGTGGGCCTCGAATGCGTGAGAGAACGAGAGCTCCCAGTCTCATTTGGTATCATTTTCTCACTGTGAATTGAAACACACTGCAAGGTATTCTCTAGTATTCAACCCAAAATGGTTTTGTGCAATGCGCAGATCGCTGTGTTCTTGACTTTGGTTGTGATTCACGCCCAACATGTTAGGGGTGATTGTTTGAGTTGTGATCCCGTACTGGAATATTGTGATAGATTCGAGAGCTCGTGCCGTTCCTGTGAGCAATTGTGCCGTTCAGGGCGGGAATTCAGTGAATGCTCGACCAAGTGCAATGCATATCTTCAAGATATGCTCCAAGGCTCGACCAACCTCACTCGTGGAGAGATCCAAACCATTCAAATCTTACTAGGGGTCATCACAGCCGTCTCCCTGATCGTGCTGATCCTATTGATCACTCTCATTGTCCTGAAATGTCAGCGGAAGAAGAGACAAGAGAAAGAGGTCATTCCCATGAGCCTGTTTCGATCCTCTTCCCCGGCCTCGATTCATCCCGGATCTCATCGAACTACCACTCAAGGCAGTCCACCCACTCTAAATGGGGGGCGGAGCATGCAAACGGTTACGACCCAATTGAGTGAAGTGGACAACAGTCACAATGCTCTACCTCGACGAGCTCACATGAATGGAGGATTGAGGGGATCCCATTCATCGGTGAGTTACCGAACTCCCGGGCGCCTCCCATCCGAGGATTGTGTTCCAATCGAAGAACAAGACAATGGGTACGATAACAGAGGATTGGTGCCCTCGCCAACCACGCCTACTTCGCCAGGAAGTGGAAGTGCTCTCCCGCCAATTAGTCGGCCATCTTTGTCAAAAACGAACAAGAATTTGTACACCATATCACATTCTCAAGTGGTTTAGAGCCTGTTCGCCCGGCAAGATTAGAGACACAAACACAAGCGGTGACTAAGTAGTGGAAGCAAACGTACAAAACCCAACGTTACATAAATACACTCACCAAACTATGAATCACGAATATAGCACATCCACCAAATGGATTGTCATTGAATTCCTATGTCTGTTTTTTTAATGAAGTTTATAATGAATTTCTCTGTGAATTTGCCGAAGACGCTTAAATAAAAGTGAACCCTCGGTCGATATGTGGATTTTGCCCATTTTTATTGGTAGAAATCTGGGTACATAAGACGTATGTAGTACTAGTTACTACTACGTACAACGCACACGAATACATAACCATTGAAAGACACTGATATGCGTTTGTTCATCCAATGAATATGGTTGGTTCAAACTGGATGAGGAATTCACCTCAACACATAATGGAACTTCTGGAATGGATCTTCAAAACTTATGACACTGAAAACAGAGAAAACAAATGCGTTTGGTAAAATTTGATTAGAAAGCCTTGCCTTTAAATCTCAATAAAAACCCTGCGGAAGTAAAAAAAAACTTCACTCAACCTATAGTTACGGCCATTGCATGAGCAATGAACCCATTTCAAAGCTGGAAATTGTTCTGATACAAAAGATTTGTTTCCCATTGCCTTCAGGTTGGTATATCGTGATTTGCAAGTTTTTTTTGTGGCGGAAAGCTTGACGGAATAATTTTGTGATGTGATTTTGTTTCTCAGTTGGTGCTCCGTTGTCATGTAATACAATGCGAGTCAGTAAAAAATCGCAACGGTTAAAATTTGGTTTCAATCAAAACTGCCCTGCATCAAGGATTCCCGACTGGACGAAGTCGATTGTCAGTGATTATCTAACACGTCAAGCGACTTTGCAAAACGTCAACAAAATAAGTATAATAAAATTGCAATCTTAAACGCTATGCGCTCCTTCCTTTGAGAAACAGTCATCATTGTTTCTCAACTTGTTGTAACTTGTGCTATTATGGATATGAGCAACCTGTACTTTTGCCACCTGTGCCTTTATCTAAAGGAAAACAATGATTCAACCACAACAAAAAGAACTCCCCATCAACAACGATCTACCCCATAGCACTGTTTGAGGTAATTTAGGACGAAGACTAAAACAAAAATACTGTGCCAAATTTCCAATTTAACCACATTCTAGACATGTTTACACTTTTTGACTCTGCTTCTACTTTTTATTACTAGTTTCACATTTCAGGATATTTTTAGTCCTTTTGTTGGCTTTTGGATCCTTATCTACTTACCTCTTTACTTGTCCTTTGTTTGGGACCTTTTCATTTACTTTTGGCACCATGATCCGATGAAGTATTAAATCCTCACCCAAAAGCTATTGGCATATTTTTTTGGTTTTGGTTTTCACAGGCTTTACTAATCGCTACAAGGAATGTACTCCCTGGTACTATCATAGTAAAATGATGATTCATCTAATTTTAACCACTTAAACTTCATACAATATTTAGCTTGGAATCTTTTGGGGACTGAAAGGACACGAGTCAATTGATATTGCTTATCTTGAATTTGCCAGGGCCTTTCATAAAGTAGATCATGGTCTTTTGTTGAATAGACTTCATGATATTGGTATCCAAGGCCAGGTTCTCAAATGGATAATTTAGGATAGGAAGCAAATTGTTAAAGTCGAGGGATTCCTTAGTGATATGTTTGATGTCAAGTCGGGTGTTTCATTTTAGGGCCCCTCCTTTTTATAATATTCATTGCCTTGCTTCAAAAGCTTAGTATTACTGCCACTCTCTCTTCTTATGCTGACGATACAAATTTAGTTTCTGGTAGGAATGGTCAAGATTCCACTAGCCTTGCAAAGGTCTTAGATCGAATCTACTCATGGGTAACTGAGAGCAATATGGCGTTCAATGACCTTCGGGTCAACTCCTTTAAATACTCCAATCGTAGATAATGGAGGTAAAGATATTGAACAGGTCTTATCTCTGAAAGATTTAGGTGTAGTCTTCCAAGATAATGGAAAGTTCGATGAGCATATCCAGTTGAAGGTGGGTAAAGCTTTTCGAATGTGTGGTTAGATATATCGCCACATTTTTCCCCATTATTAGAATTTGTTTTGAGTTATTGCAACTTCTTACTGCATTTTCACACCGTGCTTCCACATTTTCGCTACTTTTTCGCATTTTTCTCAACTTAAAAAAAATATTTCGGCTAAAAACGCAACTTTCTTTTTGGGAGCTCTGGTTATGGCTTATGAGTAAAGCTCGAAAAAAATGATTGATAACAAAAGCGTTTGTCACTTTTCATGTAAAATGATAGGCAAAAGTGGTAAGGCAATTGGAATTGGTATAAACTATTTTGACATTCGTTTTTGAACTATTTCAGTCAATTTGTTGTGATACTATATAAACGCATTCAATGTTCATTTAAAGCTAAAGTTGATGAAATTAACATTTGATGTTTAAATCAGAATAGAATGACGCAAATTGCAACTTATTCAATAAATTGGGACGTAATCAGGGCGGTAAATGGGGAGCAAGCTTGAACTGAACAAAATATGTTAGAATTATCAACTTGGTCCAGAAATTCAGTAACAGAGCAAAGGAGCATTTAATCACAGATTTCTAGACACTGGATGTCGGACGACCAACCACTCTGCTGGTAAAACACTACCATGGATGGTCTCCTGGGAATTGATCACAAACCGGTTTATTGCACTGTCTTGCCAACCGAGTGGTTGGTCGTCCGACATCCAGTGTCTAGAAATATATGATTTAATTTAGCTCTTGCCTTCCTGTTGGCATACGCATGGAGGCTTCGAAAATACACTCACCACTTCAGTGACTCAATTCTACGTATACTGGGTAAGGTCTAAACGCTTACTCCAAGGCTACAACGCAAAAAATTACCCTCAATGATTCAATACCACCATTACAAGATCAACATTTATCATCAACATAAACCAGTTGAAAGACTCTCTCAAAAGTTTCAATAAAAAGAGTATCAAAATTTTTTTTTATTTTGTTCAAACTCTAATTTTGAAAAAAAATAATAATAATATCCGAATATTTTAGAAACAAAAATGATGAGACTTTCTTGATTTTATCTCTTTTCTTGCGGATTATCGCCAAAATGAGATTCCCCCATTGAAAAAATGGGTAAAAAAAATATTTCGCCCCGGAAGGTCCATACCAATTTAAGAAATAATTCCAATTATCCGCGATCTTTCCCTAAAGGAAACTTTTAGAAGCTAAGCACACCCACAAACGGAGAACCAAACTGATACCGGACATGACATTGCCTAACGGAATTTGGAATCGGACGATGTGATGGGTGCTTGGCTGGCCGGGTGAACGTCAATTCTAGGTGCCCCTAGCACCCCAAATCAAAAAAGAGCAATCCGACATAAGCATTTGAACTTCAGTGTAACGAAGTAGTACTCAATGGATGAGCTGACAAAACGTTGGTAAGATGTTAACAACTTGATGATATCTTATTTGTACCTTTCCGTGGGTGAGTTTTACCTGTTCGAAACTTTTAAAACAGACGATCAAAAGAGCCCAAAATTGACAAACGCGTTCTAAGTCTAAAATAATCCATATAGAGAATAAAGAGAAATAATCCATATAGAGAATAAAGAGAAATTATTTGATGCCAATTGCCAATTCTTTCCTCCACCGTCTCTGTCCAATAACGGTTAATGACGTTGTTCTTGCCTTAGGCTAGCCCTTAAGCATTAAAAATGAGCCTATTACCCGTGTTTTCTTCTTCTAGGGTGGTGCTGGGATTTGCTTTTCCTCCGTCGGCCTCTTCCGCGTCTGCCTTTCTTTCTTCGATGTTTGCGCTTTTTCGATCGATTCTTCTTTTTACGCTTTCGATTCTTCCGATTCTTTCGTTTCCTTTTCCGAGGTCGCTTCTTACTGGCCAGCAGCTCAGACTTGGGCAGTTTCACACCCACCCATTTTAGAGGTCTGGGAGTAGTCTTGTACGGCGAGGATGTACTAGAAGTGGCAACGCAAAGATTAATCATTGAAATCCAATTTTTCATGAAGCATAGACGCATCCGAAAAACCGCTTGCATTGAACCCTTTTTATAAGCTGCGGTTGCATGATCTTCAAAGTCTGAGAAACGTTCTCCAAACAAAGGAAATGAATCCCCACGGTGTTGAAAAATTGATTATTTCTTTAAGTAATACAGGAAACCAGGAAGCGTGCAATAAATCTTTATTAGCGTGTCATTGGTCTTCGTTGAGATTACCCGTACTAGTTGTTAATGTATTCCTGCTTTATTTCAGGCTTGCTTTTGTTCAAAATGCATGTGTGTTCGTTATTTGTAAGTCATAGAAATAGGTGATAGGTAAGGAAGGTACGATAAACAATACTGGTCGGTGGATGTCTTCTCTCTATTCACATTGGCAATGAGATGGCGGGCAAAATTTTGGTACATGCGAACAATTGATCTCACACCAATCAGTCATCCCAGAAACCCGATCGTAAGGTGGAACGGGCCAACATTGGATGTTCTCTTCAGTTGATCCCTGATGAATGGAAACCCCTGGATCATCCGAGACCAAACTGCTGTGTCCGTGGTACGAGGTGATGGTTTGTCAAGTCACAAAGAGAAGGTGCGTTGATTAGCATGCAGACATTACTATGGCCTAAATCGGTGCAAATTAATTTGGAGAATGTCGCAACGTATGGCAACTCTCATATCGTTTTTCATAATCAAGAGAGGTTGTTTAAATGTTATCACAAGTTAAATTCCGTGTCAGAAGGTGCAATGATGTGAGAGGTGACAGTTATGACGGAGTGGAAATTATGAAAAGTCATTGAAGGTAACTGGCTGCTTGTTTCGATTAATCTCTAGCCTTGTTATAACAGCTATTGGTTCCGGATCAACCATTCCTACCTGACTTCTTTCTCGTCGGATATCGAGTTGTCATTGTCGACTGGTGTTCCTTCAATTGCGATGTCGGAACAAGCTCGGAACATTTCCTGCGGACCGCAACCCAAAGCGCCAGTTCCATCTGGGCACACTCCCCAATTATTACCGCAAGTATACGTCCACTGATGTGGAACAAGGGTGCAATTCAATTAGCAATATGTTAGCTCATGTGGAAATAAAAATCTATGATGCATTCTTCTTACTTGTAGAATGCACTGTTTGCATGTGACATTGGCTGGAAGTCTTAGTTTAAGCGCATAAGTTCCAGTGTTGTCGGTGGTGACGTTGAACTGTGGTTCCATGTGAGGCAACACTTCTAACACAGTCCTGTTAAGACAAATTCGATTCAAGTGATTACAACCACAGTATTGTTTTGATCCATTTCTCAATCCAATGTTGTACAGTTACTCTGATCAATTGGTCTCTGGGACTAGTGAACTCGAAACCGACTCACGATCTCCATGGATTTGAACAGTTGCAAGTATTATTGTTCATTGGCTGGCTTTTGCTAACCAGTCACGGAAAGCGTACGGCGAGATCGTTGGTGTCGTACGCATCCACGAAAACATTCCAGTCCTTACTTAACATCAATGAAAAAACGATGACTACCAAGCTCCATACTAAACGCAGTAGAGGCAACATCCTCTCGGCCAACTAACTTATCATTATCATGGGACTTCACGTCTCAATGACCATTTGCGATCTATGACCAAAGATAGTGACGTTCCAGGGGGAACTCCGCCATGCTCGCCCTGAATGTTCTTGTGATTGAATAATGCTGAATTCGCATTTCCGTGATTGATTAGGTAGACTTCTGATGAAACAACAAGGTTGATTTCTCGCCTTCACACAATGGATCTATCTATCCATTTATCTATCTACCCCGCGAGGTATTTTCATGCTAATCTCCTAAAAGAATGGTCGCCTGTCATCGGTGTACGCCTCGTGACCATGAACTACTTAAGGTTCATATTGGCCGTTCAAAACACAACGAGTCAGGCCTACCAATCTTAGTGTGTGTGTGTTAGTCAGACTTACTCGTCGAAACAATCCTGGTTAGGATCCGAGAATAAGTTATTATTGGCACAAAGCTTGAAAACGAAATGCCCTTTGTGGTTAGCGGTGACATCCACCTCCACATTGATATCGTCTCCAGGCTGATAGGTTCGAGTGATGAGCCCATTGGCGAATACCCCATCCGGCGCTTCGTGATCTCTGGGTCCGTCCCAAGGGTCCCCGCAAATCCCACACTTTCCTTCCATGGAACCATGCTGATGCTGTTGGAAAGATGTCAAGGTGAGTCGGTTGCGTAATGATCACATCACGCTGTTGGTTAGGATCGTTTTTTATGACTAATTTCCTCATTCGATTGCTGTTGTGGCTTCAAGATTGAAGGAATTTGAAAACTGAATCCAAAAAGTTTACGGTCAAATTTCCTCCAAAACCGACCGATGAGTTAAGCGAATCAAAAGAAAATTGGCATTAAGGGTTTGAGAATGAAAAGGAATCCGTGTGCGGCATTCAACGTTACACATAGTACACTAGGAAAGCATCTGATGCTATGTACGTATACTACGCACTCTTGCCAAGGTCGCTAAAGATTCAAAAGTACGCCACCGAGGTGGTTTTTCGCCCTCATGAGATGCATGCAAGCCAGTTGCATGGCATAATTGTGATCTCTGGGCCTCTGGTAGGATGTAAAAGTAGATTTTGCACTGTTGAACACTTCAAGCACAACAGATCGGATGTCTTTCAAGTTTAATTGCTCGTTTCATGATGACATGAACATATCTCGTTAAATTGAATGTTCAATGGTTGGGTGTGTTCCACTATAGGGATCTTTTCAATCAGCAAATTCAAACTGAGCGATGGAATGCAATCATTGGCCAATCAATCAATTACGCGGTTTCGGGCTATGAGAATTCTGCCAATACCACGGATCAACCACTTGGTCCAGATTCAGTAGAAGACACGCACTCAAAGAGCTGCCAACGTACCTAACTGTCTCTTGTGCTAGGCTTATCAATGAGGGAATTCTGGACTAAGGATTCCGATGGAATGCTCAATGTTCAAGCAAACATTCCATTCTTGTAGTAATGCAATCGATAAAAAGCACATTTTTGTAATTAAAGAAGAAATGCCTCAATTCATCATGGTGCTGGTAATTTAAAGCTCAATTTTTTTGTAATTTAAATAACATTGGTCCTAATGCCCATCGTTAAATTTACAAGTTTTACATTTTACAAAAGAAATTAAATTACAAGCGTGTTCCAAGATGTCAGTAACTTCTTGATTTGACCATCTCGTAAATTGCCTCATATGGGTAATTTCATCGATAACTTCTAACATGCAATGCGAAAGTTCTGCTTATGAAATGATTAACTCGTCCCACTAGGTACACTTCTAGATACCACAAAACGACAAAATGAACAATTGGTAAATCGTACTTTAGACGGTAATCTCAACACTATCATTTCATGTGATTCAATAACATGAGTCCTTTTTCCACAGTCCTGAACGCTAACTTGCAATGATATTCATCCAGGCAGTTTTAACTATTGTGTATTGTGCTTGATGGAGGTACTGATTTGAAGATATTTTTAATCGAATCTTACCTAAGTGACTTGTCTGAATAATTCACAATATTCATCAGAATTAAGCCTAGCTTCTGTTGGCTTGAATCAATTTAGATTTGAGATTCGTGAGCTAGCCTTCCCGGAGTAAAATTAGGATTTGCAGTTCTTACCCGAAAGCCCCCACAGAATCCTTCATTGTCACTGAAATCCGCTGGATTGTCAAATCCGACTCTCCACATGGAAGCGCGGGACGGGGGATCCATCAATCGGGCGTGCCCATAGCAGAAATGCACCTGAAATTGCGAGGGAATCAAATGCTACGAAGCCTCTCATTCCAGCCCATGAATCAAGGAATGAACTCACCTGGCAAATGAGGATGGCCCAAGCAATGAAAACGCCTCTTGAGATCATTGAGGAACATGAATCGTCAGGAGGAGTTCGTCGTCCTCTGAAAGGGACCATTTTGCGATTTGAATCAAACGCCACGAACTTCAGTTATGTAAATCCTCACTTCTTGCCAGAGAGTCTAATTCTAAAGTCTTTATTTCTGTCTGATGTGCAAGAATATATATATAGCTATTATCTTTTATCTTACAACCATTGTGTTTGCTAATGTTTTAGGCACTAAAATATGTTGAAACTTACACATAGCTGAAAAATCTGTCACTTCATTGTGACAAAAGCTCCTTTCTGGAGACTTGTGATTATTCAGGTCAGAGTCGTATAAAAAGTTATCTTGCATCCCAAAATTCGAGAAGTTTGTACTCTACTACGTCTTGCCATGGCTATGAATAACGTACTTAAACTAACGCAAATTTATTTGCGAAAACATCTCATGAGTAGGTGGAAAAATCAAATTTAACATAAAAAGACGTACCTTTCATTGGCTTTTTCAAAGTTTCGTGAGATGATGAAAAATATGGGGAGGATATTAAAACCTTTATCACCGACTTAACAATAGATACCGACTATCATTATGGTCATGGACAATCAATGGCAAGGTCCTGTCGGATTTCGGAGGAATTCAAATTTTGCCACTGTCGTCACGTTCACTAGGTCAAATGAGAGAAACCGAGCTAAGCTTTGTGTGAGGGTTCCATTCAAATTCCAATCACCGACTGAACTGAAATGTACAACATATAATCTACATAGGCTAGAACTTACTCCAGCTTGACCTGCGTCGGCGGGCATCCAAAAGTCCATCATGTAATCATAGCCATAATAATACTAATGCTGTGCTTAATAGCAGTCAGTGGCTGTAGAGAAGTAGCTCGGCAATCAGACCTCCACCGCTACCACCCTCACCTTCGCCACCACCACCACCACCACTTACAAGAGCAACAATCAAGTCGATCGACTTCAGGTGAGGCTAACCAGAGTGATAACCTAGTACACACAAATGAACGGATATGAAGATGGTCTGTGATAAAGCGCCATCGAAACAACTAAACATAATGGAGTCTGTGCTCCCATGCAAATTGCTTTACTTTCCGTCTACCGATCCGGACAGACATTTGATTAGCTGCCGGATGCTCCCGTTCATTGGTTGATAACGATCCTTCCTTTGCGGGTGTTAGAAATCCATCCCGATAGTACTCTCAAATGAATAGTGTGTGTGTGTGAGTGTGCGTAAGCAACCGAGTGTATTTTAGTCCTTTGTTAGGAGTCCACGTGTGCGCGGTGTTTCTGTTGTCATTGCTTTGGAGGTGGGCATTTATTTCCGATCAAATGGCGCTGTACGATAGCTGCAAGCGAAATGCTGTGATTTTTATCCTTATTACTGCATGTCTACACAAGAGCATTGGTTTTAAGTAAGTTATATATTTGTTAAAATGCCATTTTTAAGGCAGAAATAATGGAGAATAATTATTTTGCGCACAATCAATGTTCGATCTTATATCAAAGTTGTGCGGTCACGGCAGAAATAAAGATAACTATTTTGATTGGCAAAATCTTGAATCTCCAGCTGCATTACAAATGAAGCCTTTCCATTCAATCAAAATATTAAGAACAAAATATCAAAATCAAACATCCTGCAATGTCCACACTGTTCTAGCTCATAAGAGAGTATGAGAAGAGGATTAAAACTGGATTATGATTTCAAGCGATGATCAAGATCGAGTCATTTTGTGAACTTCACATTTGTTTTAATTCCATGCCAACGTTTTTCAGCATCGTTTGTCAAAAGCACCAAAGCGCACTGGACTCTCACCATCCTCGAGATCAGACAGACTTGAACAAGCATCCCATATGCTGTCAAGAAATTGATCGACCTGATAACCCAACCGCCCATCTTGGTGCAAGCCTTGTCACTCAATCATGACGCCGTGATTTCAGCCATCAATTAAGAGTTCATCCTTCCCGAAGGACAGCATTGTCCGTATCCTGTCAGAACTTCAGAAGAAGCGCCCTGGAAGTTGATGACTCTTCATTTCCGTCATTGTCCCAGAAAAGGAGCAATCCACTCTTAAGTTCTGCGGTCAAGCGGTAAATACGACTGCTTCGTATGGATTTCAGGCTACAACCAACCACGCGTTGTTTATTAATGCACGAACCAACTTTGTAGCTGACTGACATGAGAATCAGTCTGTGCCAATCAAATTAACTTCGGATTTCCAAGAAGCGTCAAAGACAACAACACCGTCCAACGTGCCAATTAAAGCGTACCTAATCCGTCACACTTTTGCCACATGAATTGGGACTGAGGGAGGATGTTTTACATTAACTTGGACATCCTTCTCCGACAATGCAAAACGAATTTCTGAACAATTAAATAAAGTACCTCTTAAGTTGCATGAGGTATTGGTGGGGCTCTAATGCACGGAGGCATATCCATTTTGGTGATAAATCAACTTGATGATGCCGTCTCAACAGTAGCGTGGATTTGCATTTGATTGACAAAAAGGCAGGGAAGTCATCCGATCTATAACACCATCAATAATGCTAACCCTTTGCGCTGAAATCCTGCTTCAACTGAAGACAAATTTATTGCCATTACCATTCATGCATTGTTTGAATTTCAATTCTGTTAATGATCCCAAAGTCTAAAAGGATATGACTTATCACTCGTTAATCGACGACAAGCAATTGGCCAATGCAAATAATGTTTTGGCAAGAGCATTCTTGGCCACAAGTATCTTTTTTTCTTTTGGTATCAATGCGGGGATTT
Source organism: Tigriopus californicus (assembly GCF_007210705.1). Taxonomy (NCBI): domain Eukaryota; kingdom Metazoa; phylum Arthropoda; class Copepoda; order Harpacticoida; family Harpacticidae; genus Tigriopus; species Tigriopus californicus. The sequence goes on from NC_081448.1 coordinate 6,266,237, forward strand.
TTCTGTATTTCCTCACCCAATCAAACACTGGAACCAACCATCCCATCAGGTTCATTTATTCTACATTTCAAGGACGATGGTAGGTCCGGAGTTGGTTCAGTTCTCGAAAAGGTCAAAACATTCATCCTCACAAATTATCTGAACCAAAATCAGGTAGGAAACTTTAATACTGTGTTTGTGTCCATACAATGCTCCTATTACAAACAATAAGCGCAGAAATATGCGTATTCAATATCTAGATAAGGTTTTCAATGATTTCCCAAATTTGGAGCCAATTTTGAACCTCAATTCTAAACCGGAATATCTGCACAATAGTGTAACTAGAAAACTAACGGATGCTTCAGGTTAGTATTTAACCCTCCATTTCTGTCTGTTACTTCAAAAATGATGCCTACACCTCAAGATGCTTCAGAGGAGTAATAAAAGCGATGAATATCGGGTGAGCTATATTATCGTGTAAACTTGTTTTAGGCTACGATAACCGCTCCAATGGGAGGCCTGGCTGATTTTAATTTTCAGACATATGTTGCATGCGATCATTACCTATTTTTTTCGAGCAGATAGTGGGTCTAAATTTAGCATACACAAAAAGCCTCTTAAACATGGAAGAGCTGCGAAAGAGGGTTATGGTCAAACTTGACAAAGTTAAGACTGATATTGATATTGCCAAAAGTTTTGGCATTCTCCGCACCTCGGTTTACAGTATTAATAGGCCCCATGACGCCACCAGGGTCTTTTCCCCGTCCAGGCCTACCTTGAACAAAGGTTGGGCTCCAGAGGGTTCTGGTTGAAAATTGGTTTACCCCTCAAACAGTCCCAACCTGAATCCCCTGGGTTTCTACATGTGGGGCATTTGGAGACCAAGGCATGTGCCACCATCCACAGCAATGTGGGCAAGCTAAATGCATAGACAATGAATGGGTACATAAGGTAGATTTCGCCAGCTTTGTCCCCAGCCTCAAGCTCTGCATGGTCGTCAAAGGCGGTGAATTTGAAAAATATAATTCTATGAAATATGCCTTCCAATTTCAATTTGATCTATTAAGAAGACATCTGACTCATTATGAATGTGTTCTGCTTCATTAAGTCGATTCAAATCAATATGTACCGTATGAGCGATAAGTTTGGGTTCCGACTTGAAACTCAATTTAAGGCTCATATTTTTATGAATTTCGGTCAAAATTTTGGTCGATGCTCCACTTGATATATGTTGACAAATTGAAGTTAGAAAAACAAATAGAAAAGGAACTGGAACTCCATCATGAAAGCAGACACAGAGCTACGTGCGGCCATCGCCAAGCTCCATGTTGCTAGGAAGTCAAATCCCAAGATTGAGAAGCTCTTTCCGGACAAAAAGGTGACCCGACAGTTCGTCTACAAGCAAGTCCGACGGTTCAAAGAGACTAGTGGGATAGAGGACCTGCGAAATCCATCCAGGTCGATCAGGAAGATGGCCAAGTAGGAAGGGATGGCCTCTAACACCATGAGGAGGATTATCCACAAGGATCTTGGGCTAAAAGTCTGCCGTAAATGCAAACGAAACCTGATCAGTGAAGCCTCGATGCAGAAAAGGCTGGCCAAAAGTCAGGTTTTGTTGAAGTTGCTGCGAGCTGACATGACCGGCCCAATCTGTTGGACCGGTGAGAAAGTTTTCACGGTGGAGCCTCACTTCAATAGCCAAACAGACCGTGTCTTGGGCTCCAATATCACATCTATCCCCCGCCACCATCGATCGGTCTTTCGGAGACAAAAACCGTCCAGCATCAGGGTGTGGGCCGGCGTGATGTCCAATGGCAACAAGATGCCCTTGATCTTCGCTGACATGGGGGTCAAAATCAACAGATGGCATTGTAAGTCGATACTGGAGGAGAAGGTTGTTCCATGGCTTCGCAAGACTTACCCTGACGGTCTTTACGTCTTCCAGCAAGCTGGAGCTCCAGCCCACACAGCGAAACTTGTTCAAGACTTTTGTCAGAATGTTTTTGCAAGCCTCTGGAGCAAGGAGATGTGGCCTCCCAGCAGCCCCAATCTCAATCCAATGGACTTTTCTATTCGGTCCATTCTTGAGGGAAGGACTTGCAAGATAGCTCACCGCAGTATCGAGACCCTGAAGCGCACCCTGATCAAGGAATGGGATGCCATTGAAGAGGATACTGTGCGTACCAATTTTGTGCCTCCGTCATCCCTCGTCTCAAGAGGGTCATCGCCAACAAAGGCGGGCATCGTGAAAATGTCTAAGACAAATGTTGATGCATTTGACCAATTCTATGAACGTGGAATATACAAAATGCAATATTGCTATAAAATAGCCCAATAAGTGACATTATGTTGGAACCCAAACATATCACTCATACGGTAGATAATTTTATGGCGCACCCAATGATACAAATCGAAAAGAATGAATATAGCTTTGGTTAAACAACAACGTAGGTGATGAAACAGGCAAACACAAATCAATTTTGAATGGAATTCATTAATCTACACGAAGTCTGCATATATCTTATGGATAGACTCAAACATAAGAGCTCTTTGGTTTTTTACCCTGAACTGATTTTAACATATCATTACATAGTGCGTATGTTCGAGCTCGCATTGCATGTTGTATGATCTCCCTCCAATAGAAGTGACAAAGAACAGGATATCACTCGTCAACTCGACCAATCTTACATCAAAATAACACGAAACTCATCAGGGAATGAAATCATCCATTGTCGGAGGTCAGGCACGAATGTCGCTGGGAGACAGAGGATTCTCATAGTTCTAAAAGCAGGGAAGCAGAGCAGAATCTTACAACAAAACTCGATCAATCTATTATTAATTGCCATCCTAAACAAATGAGGAACTGCGCACTTTTCAGCTGAGAGAGATGAATTTTGAATGAAGTTTTTTGATCATGTTAGATCATTTTGTAACACCTAGTTTTTAGTTGGCATGTGTTACATGCTTATTATGACGGATTGCTGATTTGATGAGGCCCTAGCCAAATTAAAACCTAATGCATTAACCAATTTGAAAAGAAGCACTTTGACATCTATGCGTGAATGATTTGAGGTCGTTAACAATTAAGTTGTCTGCTTGGCCTCAGCAAGTAAGTTTGCTCGAAAGGATTTAATTAGCTTTGAAAACCAGGAAGTCGTTGCGAGGAGTTCAATATGTGTGCAACTAAAAAATGATTCACGGCAATTTGGCACCGCTTGTCATCATTACTCAAATAATGGCACAAGAGCTCTGTTGAATGGTTTCAAAATGACTCACTCATCCGCCTTTTTCAAGTTTCACTTAGAACCAAAACCCAACCTAGGCAATGACCTTTCCCGTGTGGTTAAGCGCTCCCGTTTCCCAAACTACCAACCTAACACATGGCTCAATAGCCCCATTTAAAAAAGTACCATCACGGCCATTAGTAAAGTAATATATTTTGGTAATTAGAATGTAGTATAATGTCAAAAAACAACGACAATAGTTTAAGGGGAATAATTAGCAGCATTTAGTTCGATTCACCTGGGGTAACGCAAGTCATGTCGCACGCAACAGACATCAAAGGAAACATTATAAATTTTCAAGCCTCTCATATGCCCAAAAGATCTTGGAATTCGTTGGCTCAGGAGAGCAATTCTCAGAAGTTAGCATTGCCGTGCATACCAGGATTTTGAAGGAGCCAACGTTAGTCAAGCACTAAAATATCGTAAGCCTTCAGGTACGGCTAATTTTGGCATAAGGTTTTCAGCAACTATAACGTCCACGGGTGATAGTGTTTTCAAATGATTGCCTTCAGCATGACAGTTTGGCGGCTATTTGACTTTTCTTTGATCTATAATTGCAGCATTTCGGACCTGAAAAAAAACGGCTATTTGTCGCGGCAAAAAATAGCCTTGGCATGTCTCAACTTGCTCAAAAACGAACAGCAACGGCTTTTCCCAACCAGTTACTGGCGGTAGGGTAGACCCCTTTTAGTTCATAGTTGTGTGTGCGTGAGTGCACTAAAAATATCATGCATCGTATCCATTCCATCTATTTTGCACCTTTCATCACTTGGCAAGTCGCCTGAACGCTACAAATGCTCTGTCATTCACAACTTCGATTGCACCACGTTTAGACCGGCTTTTCCAGAAAGTTCCGTCACTCAAGGCTATTGTTAAGTCCGCCGCCCGTTTGTCTTGACGTAGCAGCAATGAATGTGGTACAGGTCTGTGGACTGCAGTCTCGTTTTCCAGCAAATGGTTTGAGAGCTTTAAAATAGGGGCGTTGGAAGATCTGTGGGCGCCAACAGAGAGTGCCACTACATCATGGGGTCCGGGCTTTCCGGGTCGAGTAGCTTTGAGCTTGATTCACGTCACGGAAGTTGTTTGCTCAAAGATCCGGGCTCCAGCCTGTTGAACTAATGTTTATTGTACGGATAGTATTTCTGCGCACAAGAAGCCCGTCTTCGTGTTTTTGTGCTGCGATTTTCAAATGTCAAAAGTTGTCTGATGGATCGGTCTTTCTTTTTTTTCAAGTTCGCCAGATCATGATCACGAATTGAAATGCATTTTTGTGCAACCTGCAGCCGAATCTCTATGCATTGTTGTAGTTCATTGGAGGTTGGAGCTACGACCATCCAGGAGGATGGTACCAATGTACACCAACTTGTTTATACCATCACTCTAGCTCTATTTCTGGGCGTACTACTCAACATGGAATGGAAATGACATAAAACGATCGAACATATTGGAGGATCCGGCGGCTACGGCCAAGAGTACCTCCATCGAACTCGATCGAGTTCATGGAGGGAAACATTGTCGGAGTTCCATGCCCCAACCCGGATTGCTCTCGCCAGCATGGACAGTAAGTAGTACTGTACAGTGTGTGGAGATGAACGAACGCCATGTCGAGTTCGTTTCCATGTGGCATTCCTCCCCTTCGTTCAGCCGCACACACTCACACACTCACACACGCACTTACTGTACGTGCATGTGATGAAGTCTACTTTGCCTTGTGGCGAGGTGAAGTGAGACGATTTCATCAGCAAGAAGTCATCCCCCTCGCTCTCCCAGGGCACCGAGTATATGGGAACACCACCACGGAGTAGTGTACCCTCGTGTTCAAACATTTACTCATCGCTTGGAAAGATGTCTCTTTCGAGGTAACTCCAGCCACAGCATCTCATGATAGGCAGCTAAACGAGCACCATGAGGATGACGACAGTCGTGTGGTGATATTAGTTAGGGATGCGACAGTTACGTGCCAGACTTCAAACCGAGCGGTCATCATCAATCTCCTGTTTGTTGCTCGAGAGAAAACCCTCAAAGCGAGGTCCCCATCTATTTTCCCCTGTTTGTTCTGCGTTGTTCGATAAAGAACACCTCTCTTGCGCAGTTTTTGAGCGCACTTTCAAAGTGTCGGACGTGCCCAAGTGAGTGTGAGTCAAAAATTGCAGATGGCTACAATTCTACTCTTGGCTTTGGTACTGAGCTCGAAATGCTTGGGTATCCCGGGCAACCTTGTTTCTTGGAGGCCTGAGGAGAAAATCGTTGTGAAGTACCACGAACTCAGCCAGTGCTCCCAATCCCATCAAGAGAGTATCTTACCTTCCATGCTCAAGTGCCGTACTCGTCCCACCGTCATAGAGCTTCCTATGCCTATTGTGGACGGAGAGAGCGGTTCCATTATACAAGTGATCCCGGGTCACATTCTAGTGGAACGATGCTCTGGATCATGTAATAATAATCCATCTCATACGTGCTTGCCTACTCGTGTGGTCAACAAAACCGTCGAGGTCATGGCTATTCAAGCCACTTACTCATCCGGGTTGTGGAACACTGTGTGCGCCGTGGTCCAAGTCGAAGAACACCAAGCGTGTTCATGCTCTTGCCGTCAAACCGCTGAGTTTTGCTCTCGAGGGCAGTTCTACGATGCCTCAAAATGTCAGTGTCGATGCGAAAATGAATGGGCCAAGAGCCAATGTCTGTCCTCTGGCAAGGATTGGAACCCAAACACGTGTTCGTGCGTCTGCCCGGAGCGGACTTGGAGGGCCTGTTCCACGGGGTTCATGTTCGATTTCCAGAACTCGTGTGAGTGTACGCGCATCTATAACATGGCCTGGACCGGGCTGACTATTCTCATTGGCGTTTTTGTCATTGCCTGCATCGGATTGAGTGCAATTGTATTTCATCTCAAGCGGAGAAAAGATTTGGCGTCCCGAAGATCAAGTATCCAACATCAGGCCATTGCAGAGGCATTCATTCAAGAGGGCACGTGACACACCACAGCGGAGCGAGGGGAAATCCTAAAGTCCGTCACGAAGAATTATGATGTTTCGTCGCTTTAACGGGCTAGGAAAGCATAGCTTGGGTCACATCTGACCAAAGCACCCGGCTGTGGACAAGCCTATCAGAAATGTTACAAACATATGGATCGTGTCATCGAAGTCAAGGCTTGAGAGTGGCGGAAGTGAAACTGTGCGAGACTTCAGATTCCATGTATCTAACTATCTATCGTACGTGTAATTGGCATTGGTGGGGTTATACTGTACGCAGTCCGCAGATGACTCATCCAGCATTCATATTGGATGTAGCACAATAAAAAATCTCTGAATGTGAATTTCACTCGATCCTCGTTTAATTCCCGTTGTACCACGCCCATTTATGTAAGGAATTTAATGAACTTGTATTGGAGGTATTATAAGATTCAGTGACTTAGAAAACATGATGATTATTACTAAAAAGCAAGCGCCTGAGAGAGGAAAATTGAGGACTTGAGGGCGGTCTATCCTTAAGATAGCTAGCTAAAAGACGAAAACATATCGGTGTACCCAAGAAATCCAGAAAATCCAGAATTTGTAAAGTCAAAAAGGGACATGAAATGACACTTTCAACATTTTTCAAAAACCATCCTGCTCCATTATCAGAGATGAGAAATCTCTACCATACCTCAATAAGACGGAGGGAAATTAGGTTCTGTAAAGATCCTGATGGTAAACTTTAATCTTTACATTGTGACGGGTTCTTCACGTAAAATGATCCTTAGATCAAATCTAAAACTGTTTCAGGTTCTGATCCTTGAAGCGGGATTTTTCAGTTTATGCTATCCAGGCTGTTGTAGAAATAAGGTTGATTGGACAAAAAGTTTAACTTTGATTTCAGATGCATGTATTTACTTTACGTACAGCATTTTTTCGCTTCAGGTCTGTGAAAAGAAATGTCTAGAAATTTAGCTAAGGTCTTCCCTGGCAGTTTCCAACGATAAAGGCTACAGTGTATTTAACGCTACATATGCTTAGAATAATGATATTAAACCATGAGTTTGAAAACAGCCTTGCTTTTCAATAACTTTTCTTTAAGAGTTGTCCAGAGCAAAAGTCTTTGTGGCATTTCTGAAAATAACTTCGGAAATAAATTTGTATAAGAAACACTTTTTGGATTTCCAAATGTCTCCCTCTATTTTGAATCCGATTGTACGTATTTCTTCACATGAAAACGGAATTCTATGATTATAAGGTTTCATAACGGAGCTTTCGGGTTTTGAAATACTGCTTTTGTGCATAAAGGGCTGAGAGATTCTACGGTGACCTTTTTCAATGTAAAAAAAAATCGAACGCATTGATCAATATTAAATCTGGAGTATTCATAGGCAAAGAGTTTTTCACAAATTACTCAAGAGTTCCGCAAAATTTGACGCAAGCTCCAAATCTGACTTGAAAAGAACTTGCCTCTGCAAATAAATAATTAGGCTCTAACTGTCCTTTCCATTCCAGATATACGAAAGTTTCAAGAGAGAAGGTTCAAAGCGTACACGGTTCAAGCAATCCTCGTATAGAGATGCACTCAAGCATGCGCCACCTTCTACATACAGTTAGTAGCAACCTCACACCTTTTTTGCCTCTACATACAGACAGCAACAGACAGCTATGCAAGATTAAAGCTTGGTTTTCCTTGTTTTTCTCTTTCGTGCTCTTTGTCGCGAGTTGTAATTGGCGAGCCAAGTTGTCTACAGAATCATTAATACAGCAATTTTAGCTGAATATTTTCCGGGCGGAACCCAAGTATTGATTAATGTTCCAGAGCTGAGCCACGAATTTATTGATTTATCCTCTGTTTGTCATTTGCATAAAAATTGGGTCTAGGGGCTCTCAAGCACTTTTCGGTTGACAATCTTGAGCGAATTCCATGGGTTCGTAGTTCGAAACTATAATGGAGAAGACTAGGCAACGATTCGTGACGCAAAACTTATTGGTATTTTGCTTTATTACGGCACGTATTTTCAATACACTTATCTTAGCACTATGCGTAGACATGATCTTACAAGTCTTGCCAATTGCACTAATGGCCACAATGATTTGAAAGTTTGAACATGGAAATAGGAATATGTAAAGTGGTCGGTGGCTTCATCAGATTTTAATCCGATCCGTCGTTGTAGGATTTATGGACCTCACGTAGACAACCTAATAAAAAAGCATCTGTCAGACAGGGCACGGTATAAAAATGAAATAAAATGCTGAGATCACAGGAAATGGGAGACACGATGATCGAGGTCTTCTTGCCTTGGTTCTTTTTTTGACTTCAAACAAACGATTTAGGAGATTGCGGAGTGTTTCGACCTGAATCTACAGAGAGAATCGATTTCTGACTTCGATAATGCTTTTGAATGAGAATGAGCTCGCGCTCGATGGTCTCGAGCTCTTTCAGTAGAGCTCGGAATGAGGGACGATTCGCAGGTTTAGAGTGCCAACAGGAGAGCATGACTCGGTAGGCGGATTTGGGAGTATTCTCCGGGCAGTGAAGAACATTGCCCTCTTTGAGGAATTTAATCACTTCCTCATGGGACAAGCCGTAATAAGGTTGGAGAGCATAACTAAATATTTCCCACAGAAGGATGCCGAAGGCCCAAACATCTGACTCCACGGTGTATTTGTTGTGGATGATGGACTCTAAGGGCATCCATCGTACTGGGATCTGATCACTCTCGTCGCCTCTGTAATAATCCTGGAGATAGATTTTCTGAGAGAGGCCAAAATCGGCAATCTTCACGGATCCTAGATTGTCCATCAGACAGTTCCGAGAAGCCAGATCTCGGTGCACAAACTTTCGATCTGAGAGGTACACCATCCCATTGCACACTTGCTTGATGATGTTGATTTGCTCGATATGAGTGATTTTGGCATCATTAAAGCTGCTGCTCGCATTACTCCCCGATCGGACAATATAATTGGCCGGACTTGAAGCCCTCAAATACGAGTTGAGATCACCTTTAGCCATGAATTCGAATAGCAAACACATTGGCCGACCTATGGCACACACACCCAACAGCTTAACAATATTGGGATGCTCAAACTCGGCCAGGAGGGATGCCTCTTTCTCAAAGTCACGCTGAAGGTCGTCGGAAGCCTCTTCTTTGAGCATTTTGACGGCCACCATCGTGAATTCTTCGCCCGCAATCAACCCTGGAGCTTTGCCTTGAAATACACGTCCAAAAGCACCTTGACCGATATCTCGCAGGTAGATGATATCATTGCGTGGAAATTCTAATTTCTCCAGTTTGGGGTTAAGTTGAGCCTCTGTGTTGTGATAGGTTTGATTTTGGGGCAATTTGTCAAGATCGATTTCAGACTCCTGGCCAGCGGGTGTCGTATAACCGGGCTTGGATTGGCAACAAATCCGAATACAGATTAAGGTCATTAGAATCAGAATGAAAAGAAAGGTGAGGGCCACGGCCCCTGCCAGGATTAAAAATGTGGGACTCATGAACTCTTGAAGAATGAACTCATTTCCAAAGATCTCAAACTCGATGGCGTAGTTGAACAAGTCGTCCGGAGGAGCTAGAGTGGTTGTTGTCACGTTATCTGCAAAAGGAAATCATCCCATTTAGAATTGGTTGGATTAAGTACGCATACAACTGGCTTGAATATGAATGTTCTCACCACACTGTGGTATTTCGCAAAACTGCCATCGAATTGTCGGATCGGAGGTGTAACACCAGGGGTGCGGCTCAGATCCACCTGGATTTCGACATTTGTTCTTGGCATTGTGCATTTCCGGAAAAATCCCTTCTGGGATAGTTTGAGGATGTGGATCATTGGTGAACCAAGTCTGGCAATCAAGACCGTCCTTAGTCTGATTGGCATTGCCCTGATAGAATTGCCCGTTTCCTTTCACGCAAGTTGCTGTTGGGAACACAAGAAGTAACATTTTTAAAATCTTGACAATTGTCATTATTCTGAAGGCAAACTCTTACATGAGGTTAGATCCCATCGCATATTCGTAATGGAAGATTTTGTGCAAGTCTTCGTGGAGTTATTATGCTTCGGGAGCTTTTCGCACTCCGGGAGACGAAAATGACCCCGAGATTTGATGAACACTTTCCTTTTCTTGTTGTCCTCAATCATGGTCCAATCATTGAAACAATAATGATTTCGGATCGCTATGCAATCCTCCTGACATAGTGGAAGCCCAACTGCATTACCTTCATGAAGCACACAATCCGGAAAAGCGTACTTGCAAAGCAAATTCTGTAAAGTCGAGGCATTAGGTGGTGATAGTTTGATATCTCCTTTTTCAAACATGTTCCCATTTTGTAGATCTTACTTCGGCAGCCGACTTGCATGGTTCCAACAAGTTTTCTATCACTTCATTCCACAAGTTTTGAGCGATCTGCTCATTGAGCCATCCTCCTGAGTTATCTTGGGACACATGAAACCAAACCAGACCACGACCCTGAAGAAACTTTCGACACAATTTGCCACTGTATGGAGCACAATAGCCTTGAGAGTAATCCTTTTCAAAGTCAGAGCCATCTGAAAAAGCATGAATTGTATTTGACGCGTCAAGGATCAAGTTTTTTTTTTGCCCCAATAGCACGAACCATTTCCTGATTCCACATAAACCATGAAAGACCTTTGATCCGAGGATTGGCGCCCCCCATCCATTTGATTGATGGCATAGCAAGTATAGTTGGCCATCTCAGTAACGTTGATCCTCAGCACGGATCGAGAGTAGTATGAAAAAGGTTTGAATTCATCATTGCCTTTCACGACCTAAGTGATAAAAACGGACATTGACACTAACTTATTGAATGTGACCGTAATGATGATCCAGGTTGAAACATGTTACGAATCTTCAGTAGAAAAGAGCTCAAGTTTATATTTATGATCTATTCGCCTTGACCAAGCCCATGACCAATTACAGACCGTTAAATTATGAAGTACTAGACATGCTCACCTCTGATTTCCACTTGTAGATTGGAAGCTTGAAAATGGGTTAGAAAGTGTTTGTTTAATAAGCATAGCCAACTCCAGGGTAAATAAGTGTTAATAAACACGCCAGAGGTTATTGCTCAAAAAATTAAGCTCTCTCACCGGTGAACCCTCTTTTAACCAAGTGATTAATGGAGGAGGATCTCCAATAGCCGCGCACTGAAGATCGATTGGGGTGCCATATTTCTCTCGGACAACATCGGGGCATTTTACGATCTCTACTTTGGCTGGAAATTGGATAAATAAAAATCATGGTTCGTGAACGATAATCTTATTATCATGCTGGTTCGAACCATCCACGTTGAGTTGAACAAATCCCGATTCATCTTTCCCAGCAGAGTTCTTTGCCACGCAACCATATTTGGACTCATCGCTCTTTTCCACAGATCGAAAAATCAGAGATCCATTTTTATGAATACGATAGTTGTGAGCGACGCGTAGTAAGTTCCGATCCTTTTTGGAGTGCCATACGATTTTAGGAGCTGGATTACCGACGGCTTTACAAATTAATTCCACACGCTTGTGCAGGAAGGCGAACGTATTTTCAGGGCCTTCCACAATTTGAGGTGGAATAGCCTCTTGACCTTCTGCGGCGATGGTCTCATCGAAGGGATCCTGAATATCCTGATCAATGATATTCAGAGGAACTGAAACCAATGAGATGATAAGTATGATTAGTCATGCCAGGTTATGGAGTTATTATACATTCTCGTATTGGGGGTTCATTGTTATGAATATCGGCCCATGGTACATTGTTAAGTCGTGAGAAACCCCTCAAGGGCAAGGTGATGTGCTTGTGCTTGTGCTTTTAAGGTCATCTTTATTACGTTTTTACCTGGACGACGATTAGGCCTGGAGCGAATGCAGATAAGGACTGCGTTTAGAATTCAAATGAAAACGCCCAAGATAGGGATTGTTTTGAAAATTTGATGGCTTTTTGACTGTCCATCGGTCGGACGCTCACCGTTAGGTAAGTAACCAGATGATAGACCGTTCAACGTTTTGGTTCACGAAGTTGAGAATAATTTTGGAATTTAACATAACTGCAAAATTCGTTATTATCAGATACATTAGCCTACAAAGTGAAAGTTAAGAAAGAGCATTTTTTGGAGTATCCAACTCGCCTCACTCTTAACATTCTTTCCCGAAGATAGAAACAACTCCTAGCGATGCTCGTTGGCCATTAACATTTTCTGTTATGAAATAACAAGAATGAGTTTTTCTTAAGCAATATTCCTAAAGCTTCATTTTTTAACGCGTTCATTTGTTTTCCAAACAATGCTTGTTTTTGACCCTACATACGCAACATTTCGGCCTCTAAATTGGAACAGACCAAAAGGAGGAGTTGGTGAAAAAGGTCAATTTTATGCAACAGTCTCTCGGTCGGGGTGCTTGATTATAATGCTAATCCAAGATATCCAGAGGAAGTCTAGTCTCGAGTTCAACGTTTTGGAAACGTCCACCACCCTATTGGCGTTGTCTGTGAAATATATGAGCACCATTATAGGTGACAAAACGGCCCTAAACCCAACCTGACAGGGTTCCCGTGAACGGGAGTGAAGCTGTGACTCCTTTCCCTGTTGGTTTGGCCCTAAATAATTGTCCGACGTGGACGTGTCACTCGTTGTCAGTTCTCGGTCCCGGAATTGGCTCGTTTTATCTGTTCACCCGAGCATAGATTCCAAAAGCCCAAAGTCGTCCAGAATGACCTCAAAACATTGTCCTGGTTCAGCTCTGAATGCCTCACATTTTCTTCGCGAGACTGACTGGGATCGGATTTCAAGAAATGTTCTCCACCCACAATGCTCAAAAGATTCGTTGTTGAAATTGTTTTAGGGCGCGAAAACAAAGATGGATCGAAAGCTACACATGTGAATGACATTCAACGAGACGATTCCTCAAGTCCAAGTCACGTTTCTACCCAAGAAACGTAATAACGCCTCAAAATTTGAATAGAATGAAGATGGATGAGTGAGTGAGTCGTGATCCAAAATTGTTCCTGACAACCTCAAATTGGACGATCACAAAATCACGTTGCATATTTTGATTAAATCCAAACTTGACTCATTTGCTCGCACACTTGGCCACCACCCGACCATGATTATCACACTTTTATTTTAGGTACTTGTCCGCTGTGTTAGTTTAAGAGGACAAGTTAGGATAAAATATGAGCTATTTATGCAACTTCAGTTGAGTGCAAAACCAACTGAATGTTTGCGTTTGCCAGGCGCCGTTGAGGCCCATCAAAATGTAAATGCCAAGATCTATCACTCACACTTAAACCTAACCACTCAAATTCAAAGTTACCATGTTGCACAAGCCTCGCAGGTCTACGAGCCTAAAACGCTGGCCTTACCTTCATTCAGGTCCATTGAACTACGAATTGATTCACTGGGAACAGAGATGGTCACATCGGTGTCAACTTGGTTTGAGTCCGAAACCAATGAGAAAAAAACCACCAGGAAGATCACAGGAAACATGATGATATCACAAATTGCTCGAGGAACAAGACGGGCTTGGGAACATGTCCAAATTTGTTCCCGAACAACGAAAAACAGTGTTGTTGTTTGCAGACAAGAGGCTTGGAGAAAGCCAGCTCGGCTGTTCCCTTTGAGTAGCGGGATGAGGGAGCAACACTTCAAAAAAATGGGATCACCCTCGTCTTGAGATTTGCGAGACGTTCAGCTCATTGAGCACAAAGAAACTGAACTTCGAGGGCAAATAAACAACTCTTTGACATTTTGATGTTCTTCTTTGAACGACCCAGATGCTCTTGAATGTATGTTTGCATGTATGTAAGAAACAAATACATGAATATGAACACGTTAGGAACTGAGGGTCAATCAACCAGGCAAGGCATCCGTTTGTTCAGATGCTGTATGGGCCAATGCTTGGACTTCAACTCGGGGTAAACCTGATTGAAAAAGCACACAAGCCAAAAACATCGTTGAAACACCAACACATACACCACTTCATGTTGTTTCAACTCAGACTTCACCCATAAACGGAAGTCTTGCATTTGGATGGAAAGAAGCTCTGACTCTTTTTGGCTTGGAGTTGTCCATCCATTGAGCCGGCGTCATGGGCGCACCGCACCCACCCTCCCTCTTTCAAAGTGCGCCTCTCTCGCTCTCTCCCTCTCCTATCCGCCCTCTCTCTTTCTAGTCTCCGTGCTTGTTTTCCCTCCATTCCCATCTTCCTCCTTCATTCCATTCTTGCCTCAATCCAACCCAACCGGACGGTCCTCGCCGGTCCTCGCCGGTCCTCGTGAGTTCGCCAGCTTGGACGATGGCATCCAATCCTGGAGTAGAGGTTCAGACGAGTGACCTACCCGGGTCCTCGAAGGATTCAGTTGAATAAGGCACCGTGGCACACGCCGATAGGGAAACGATCCGGGTAGAAGGTGGAACAAAAGGAGGGAGGGAGGAGGGAAGGATAGGAGGGAGAATCATTGAACTGAAAGCATACGTCGGGGATCCGTCTGTGATGTTTTGTCCCCTTTCGAACGGTGGATGGAAACAGCTGAGAATGTACCGGAGAAGGTGGAAAGCACGACCAAGAAATCGATATTCCCCGACAAAAATGGTGTTGAGCGAGATGGTAGATTAGCGAGGCTTGAGGGAGGCTTGAGAGAGGGATGTCTTCTTCTTCTATCTAAGAGGGAGCAAACCCACCTATGAGTGCCACGAATCGATGCTGAGAAGTGCCTTCGTTATATTGCTCTAGATAATCCTTATCTTAGACTTCTTTTCAAAATCAATCATAGAAGCAAATTGAATTTGTTCACTGATGACAAAAATAGATGGAAATGCCCTGCTCATCTGCTGAAGTAGGTGGAGACGACATGAACTTCGAACACCTAGAAAAGTTCAACTTTGCCTTGCACAAAAGAATCAAATTTTGATTATTGATTAAACAACTGAATAAACGACAGGAGGTATCAAGACGACCGACATCTTGAGCGATTTGAAAATGTGTGCCCGTGTGGCCTATTGCGTTGACATTGACAAGTCCGTGATCATTGGGAATTTTGAAAAACGCGGTTGGATAGCCGTGAGTCAGGATGATGATTGGCACTTCTATTGGGCATCCACGCAAACTTGTCGCAATCTATTTGCAGTGGATTCGGGTTATCGTATGAACGATTTCCAGATGATCAACCATTTCTCGAATCACTATGAACTGACTAGGAAAGATCTGATGGTCAAGAACATGAAGCGATATCGTCGCGACCTCGAACGCGAAGGTCATCCTCTGGCGGAGAAGAATGAAATGGGTCGCTATCTATATTTGGACTTCATTCCAACCACATTCATCTTGCCAGCAGGTAAAAAAAAAATCCAGTAGTGTGTCTGCATCTGCAGTAAGTGCTATGTTACAATGTTACAACCTCAGATTACAACATGTTTGTGGAAGAGTATCGCAAGAATCCGCAATCCACATGGATCATGAAACCTTGCGGAAAGAGTCAAGGAGCGGGCATTTTTCTCATCAATAAGCTCTCGAAGCTCAAGAAATGGTCCCGAGAATCCCGGACCGTCTTCAATCCTAACCTGGTCAAAGAATCCTACGTGATCTCCAGATACATCGATAATCCGTTGCTCATGGGAGGAAGAAAGTTTGACCTAAGACTCTACGTTCTCGTCACCTCGTTCCGACCTTTGAAGGCCTATCTGTTCCGTCACGGATTTTGCCGATTCTGCACGGTCAAATATGACGATTCCGTCAACGAGATCGATAACATGTACGTCCATTTGACCAATGTGTCGATTCAGAAACACGGAGAGGAGTACAACAACATCCATGGGGGTAAGCTCACCGTCCAAAACTTGAAGCTCTTCTTGGAAACCACTCGCGGGAAAGGCCCCACCGAGAAGCTATTTAACGAAATATCGTGGTTGATCGTTCACAGTCTCAAGGCCGTGGCTCCTGTGATGGTCAGTGACCGACATTGTTTCGAGTGCTATGGCTACGATATCATCATTGACGATAATCTCAAGCCATGGTTAATCGAGGTGAACGCCTCTCCATCATTGAGCTCGACAACCGTGAGTGATCGGATCATGAAATACAAGCTCATCAACGACATTATCAACTTGGTTCTTCCCCCTGACGGTGTTCCCGACGTCAAGTGGAACAAGATCCCGTCTCAAGATGAATTGGGTGGTTTTGAACTGCTTTTGGACGAGGAACTAGCTTCCCAAAACGACTCGTCCTCGTCTGGCTCCCGCAAGAATAATAAGTGGAAATAATCCAAGGGTTCACATCAATTTGAAACAGTAATCCGAATTGGTTTTTATTGGCTGTCGAAAGGTTGAATGTTTGTCAATGTTCTTTTCGTACATGAACAATGAATGGGTTGTTGGTCAATGAATGCCCTTCAGTAGAAGGTTAGAAGGTTTAGTATTTCTGGGAAACGTAGGAGTAAGAGCTGCCCTTCGTCCAACTTACAGTTACAACTAGCCTAAACGCTGGGAAGAGATGGTCATTTGAAGGTTCATTGATCAATAGATAAGCAGACATTGTGAATATTGGTTTGAATTGAATCAGAGGCAGGCATTTATCATTAATGAACAACAATAAATGCAATTTTGGGGAGAAAAAAGGTGAGCGAGCAAGTGAGTGAATGCATCATCAGTACACTGGTATATGACGACGGCTTGTACAAGTTAGAAAATTTGGTGCAGATTAATGCAACTTATGAATTAAAACTAAAGAATGGATCAGGTATTTGATTGAGAAATCAATCGTCCGAATCGGATCAACAGTTGATCTCTTGTCTTCCTTCATGAGCGGGTATAAGCTAGAGTATCAAATTCATCTGGCCCTGTAGATGGGAAAAGGAGGAACCAAACAGACAATTGAGTGAACAATCATAAGGGAATCCTTAAGAGTTACGGGGAAGAAACGGATAGAGAAAGAGGGCAAAATTGGCCCGCTTTGTGTGCTGAGCTACTCTACATTGAGGAGTAAGTAACATTTACAGGTTGATTTAAAATTGGCTAACAGGGATGTCAGCTTTGTCTTTCAATTTGAACAATTTCATTCCATTTTTCCTCACACATACACCAAGTGTTCTTTCATCCACGAGAATCGATTTCAAAGCTATTTTGTGGACAAAACAGAACGCCAAGTTTGGATGAAGCCTTAATTTGTAAAATTGTTTCTCAAGTCGAATTGGACGAGTATGTTGACAAGGATCCAGTCCCAACATTTTGTGAAACATAACTTCAAACCACGTGGTAATCAAGTGTTGCTTCTCGGTCATTGAATTGAGCATTTCTCGAAAATGATTTGAAGTGATCAAAAAATGTGGTTATTTTATTTAGGATTGGACCCTTGACGACATGAATTTCTCTTGACGAATAATAACGATTCAAAACATTGTTCATTTGGGAAGGGAGTGATTGAATTTTGCTTTTCATCCTATTACAATTCGGTACGATAATGCAGAATACGGTTTGGGTAAAGTGAATTAGGGCACATAAGACTTGTTTTGAAATATGTGAATGGCGGGTATGGTGATTTGAAGTGATCCACATTTGTAATGCAAACATTAATTGATTCGAGGGAGAGGATGAGTTCATGCAAATAACGGAATTGTTTGTTCGATTGTGGAATTAGAATCCAGAGCAGGTTTAGCCAGAAATCAACCGAACAAAGATTACAAATATGTACAAAAGCACGTGGAATCATCTTTGGAAGGACCCATTGATATGTTAGCCCAGTAAAGCTGGGGGTGAAAACATTCAACACACCAACAATGAGGCGAGTGAAACATTGGCTTGACAAATCATACTGGCCGTGTTTTGGGTTTCCACGCTGTCCTCAGTGATCGCAAGATGGTGATGCTGGAGGATGGTAGAGGTGAGGGTGGCCAGTAGGATTGCGTCGTGGATGACTTTCTGTGGGTGACTGACTCTTTTGCCCGTGGCTGGTCATCTTCATGACAACATTTATCACACAAACATTCCAAAGATTCATCAGGTTATGGTTCTTGTTGTGATTTAGATCGGGAGGAGCGAGAGAGAAAGAGTACGAATGATCTTGATGGCAAATGCGCCATAATCAAGAATCACAAGTTGGTAAAACTTATTTTCCATGTGGTTGTGTACTAGATGGGGCAGGTAATGCATAATATTTGGGACAGGCCTTCGATCGGCGTGTTGCTTGGTCGTCTAGGCAAAGTACATGACTCGCTTAGTGTCGGAATGCACCGTGACGGCTCGAGCCATGGCGGCTGGGGCTCGGTCTTCGGATCCACCCGAGAGATGCGATCCTTCACCAGAATCATGCTCTTTCTCCACCAAGTGATAACGGGCACGGAAGGCCACAAGATGGGCATAGTAAGCGGGGGCTGGAATCGACACAGATCGAGTACAACGAACGTAGGTGTGACAGAGTTGGTAGGTGAGTTGCTGGAGCTCGTCGGCCACAAATCGGTTGTCGTCCCATAGAACATGGTAGTGGGAGGGTCGACTGGTGCCTTGAATACCTTGATGTGAGCACAAGTAGAAGTCGAATTCGGTGGGATGAGTGATGCCTACGTCGACGGTGGTTCCAGCTGGTATATTGCCGGATTTCCCGGATTGCTCTTTCTTCTCGGCGCAGAACAGACGAGTGTGATGGCGTTTCTGGACCACAATAAACGTTATCCCGGGCTTGTAATCGGCTTCTAATTTGATGCATGCCTCACGGATGGCCGTGAGCTCGTGTTGGAGCACTTGCATGAATTGACCCTCACTCACGCCATCGCGATAAATGATGACACGATGAGGCTTATAGCCTCCAGTTGACTTGTAGAACATCATGAGATGCTCCTTGACCATGGTGGAAAGCTCTTGAATGATCTCGACACGATGAGCCTGAACCCGAACGGTGGCAGCATACCGAGAGGGGTGAGCATCTTGAGATCCAACAACTGCTGCTATGGAAGGTTTCTTGTTGTCGCCCGCAGGAGGGTGAGTGACATCTGCCCCAAGGAAGATTACGGGCTCATTGAATACCTTTGGTCTAATGCTGGGAACGAGAATACTATTCACTCCCCCCAGTTTCACATTGATTTTGAGACACAAGTTGGACAAGGTCTGGGGAGAGGTCTTGTTCACGTTCTTGGCTTGGACGCATTGAGTGGCCATGCCCAACACAGTGTCACCCACACGCTTCACTTCAGCATAGACTGGTGTTTTGCCGGGCAACACAACCACTACGAGTTGGAGGCCATGGAAGGTGTTCTTCAGATATCGAAACATGGGTTCGACTTGGTCCGGACCATTAGCGTATTTGCAAAAGCAAGGTTGTCCCACGATGGGCATGCCGGCGTCGTTACTGATCTTTTGAAGACTAACCGTGAAGTTTCTGAGTGCGTCCTCGCGTACGGTCCGACTTGGAGCAAAGCAGGCGATGGCCCATTCCCTAATTTCGACTCCGGTGAAAAATTGCTTGCCACGCATATCCCACACTCCCTGATTAGGGAGGGCTTGTTGCTTGGATCGACCACCGTACTGAATCTTCGGCGGGGGCAAGACCCGGCCTCGAACCTCCATGAGGCTGTGGCTGATGTTGAGACCAAACTCTTGTACGAAGGGATCGTTGTTGAAGTCAGCACGGCGAATGAGACTGTTGATTTCTTTTTCCCGGTCTGGGGCGGATCGCGCAGTAGCCTTGATCATCGTGGACGTTTGCATGTCTGTGAGCTTCTTAATGCATCTTTGGCCTTGAACAATGTTACAGACCTCGAGAGGCAGGTAAGTGTGTTTGTGCTCCTGTCCCACTTGCAAGCAGGGCAGGTTGGGGTACCTGAGTTTCATCTTGTATTTATCCAAGAAGTATTTGGCCACGGTACACTCCACAGTTTGACCATTCTCAAGCTGGAGGGGAAATGATTGCATGGTGGCGGGTCGTCGCGTGACGTTGCATACTCGATACTTTCGTCTCATGGCACCACAATGGGTAATTTCGATCTTGAGGCATTTGATTTCCTTGGTGAACTTAACCCGCTGGGAATCGGTGAGCGGTCGCTTGGAATCGACCACCTCCCTGAGATCCAACACTTCGCACATGAAGTCAATCACGGGCTGAGCCTTGTAGAAGGCCGTGGCCGACACATCAATGTTGAGCATCATTTTCCATTGGGAAGGTCGTACCGACTGGTGGAAACCAAACCAAACTTCTCGCCCACCACCCAAAGGGTGATAGTAATCCTCGGGTGAAGAAAAAAAGCTTCGGCCTACTGGGGTGTAAGTCATGGAAGGGAGGTGTCGCATCACCACGTCCAAGGCCTGAATGGCATCGAACGGGATGGTGCGCGTACGGCCCTCCAACGCCTCCTCGAGATCGTACAAAGAAACTTGTGCCACCCATTTGATAGACACGCGAAAGACACGGTCCTTCCCCTCGCCGGGCAGAGTCACTTCCAAGTCCACGGGCTCTTTGCCAATGGGTAAGGGCTCACGGGAGTAGAGGTGAGAGCGACCGTCAAACACGGGTTTACTGGCGCCGAAGATTTTGCTATACGACTGAACCATCGTTTCAATGATGTCGCGATTGACTTTGCGGGGGCACTTGTCGGGTTGGATGGACACGTGGTAGTGGGAGATGAAGCCGCGCGGCATTGTGATTTGGAAGTGATTGGCTCGGAGGAGAATGGGGCGACCATCACGACCCAAATTGGGACGGCGGGGACACACAAAAACGGGTCCATCAGGATTGGGGCCGGGTAACGAACCAATCGGGCCACCGCCATAGACGCCATTTCCACCCCCGGCGGCCACGTTGCCACCGCCCAAGGTTAGCCCCCCGAGGGCCGCAGTGACACCGCCGACACCCGGTGGCGATCGATCCCCCGGCGCACCCGCTCCATTGCCCCCGCCTAACGAACTACCGCCACTGGAGGAAGGGCCGATGGCGCCCAAAGAACCCGTGCCTTGGATCATGGTGCCCAATCCCAATCCAATGCCCGTGCCCAAAGTCTGCGTAATGGGTGGGTTGCCAATCACGCCAGGATGGCCGCCTAAGCCGGAACCACCGTTATTGCTACTGCTGTTGGAGCCAGGAGGTCCCACGGGACCCGGAGGGCCGGATTGCGGCGGTCCCCCCACGGAAAACATGCTCACGGCCTCATTGACGCTCGAGACTGGCGCCCAATTGGCGTCCAGCCCGTGCGAGTGGGTGTGGCTACTAATGGTGGCGAAAGGTGGGAGCGGCGGGTCCGAACGGCCCCGAAGCGCGAGAGTAAGCGGCGCCGAAGAAGCGGGTGGACTGGGCGGCGACCGGCTCGTGGTGCGCGTCACCGAGCGGCTATCACAGAAGAGCGAGAAGGCGTCAAACGGGGGGGCGTTGAGCAGCGACGTGGTCGGTCTTGAGATGCAAGCGGCACAACGGGGAATCAAAAGGGGATCACGTTCCTGACGGGCAGGAACTACTACCACGCCTC
>NC_081448.1:6287949-6312961 GCF_007210705.1 Tigriopus californicus
AAGCGTCAATTTCTTTGAACCCGCATTTGTTCGGACGTTCAAAGATGTATCAATTTGCCACGAGTTCTCCCCTCGGAATCGAATATGAGATCTTCATCTCATCTTTTTCAATGCGCCTAATATTTCTTGAAAGCGCACTTCTCTAAAATATGGCACACTCAAAGCCATTCATCTATACATTATTGAGTATAACATGCCAATGTTTGGGAAAAATCGGCCAAAAAATGTTTGGTTAGCTCAGACAGATTTTTCTTTCACCTCAATCTCAAGATGAGCTTCGTCACCCTGCATCGTGTCGGAAAATGAGGCCAGGGTAACGAAAATGGACCATTCATAACCTGATAGCCTCTGTATGGAACTCATTCCGCGTCAAACCCTTAGCGCCTCGTCGAGAGTCTCATGAGCCTCAGTAAATCATAGTTGAACTAACAATGACATCGAAATTGGCATCCATAAACTTCATGTTATTTTCCTACCTCGCCAGCGTCAAGCGTGCTACCCCTTCCCTAAGCATATCTATCACACACAAATTGATCACTCCGTAGGCCTATGATCGGCAATCACTTTCTTCTCTTCCTGGACGAATATTTCCACAAAGATCGACCAAAAACGCCAAACCCGAGAGGGCCGTTGTTCGATTTCTTGGCTCTGATGCTTTTTCATCAGGCACCCTGTTTTGCATCCACCTCAAGATTCGGGGGTCCTCCAAGCCTCCATCCATCCATCCATCCATCCATCCATCCATCGATTCCTTTTCTTCCGGGAATATCGCAAGGAAATCGCCCACCCGACTTTGTGACCGGCTGACCTTGTGTTCCATGACCGCAGACTCCATGGATTGGGCTGACACACCGTCTACTCGTGGATCGTGATTCTGGCCAATCGTGGTGGGCGTGTGCTCTCCACTTCACTTCGGCCTTTAGCCTTGATAACCCGGACGGGTCAAGACACCTTTAGGCTTGAGAATCCTCTCTCGGTCGTCATTATGGACTCTACCATGGGAGGTGAGTAAGACATTGTAAGACATCGGCATCACCCCATCCAATAGTTGAGATAGAATGCAAGGCCCGTCTGTCCGTCTGTCCGTCTGTCTGTCTTTCCGTCTGTGGATTACTCCTGAAAGATCAAAGACCCGAGAAGTAGGTCCACTGAGTGTTTGAGTACTGCCCATACTATACTGTCTTTCGCCCAGTACGACTTGGTGTGATACCATTGATTGGTTATTCGGCCGATCCCAAGAACGGAATCCGGTTGGCAGAGCCAAAGGAGGATCTTAAAGATTAAATGACAGTAAGTCAGGCATGGCCACTGATAGTAAACGCGAGGAGACCGGTTAGAAATAAGTATGACTCCATGAAATTCCTGTCCTGCTTGGTGGCTCATGCAAACTTCCACACATGGTTACCTTACATACGTTTATGAACGTGATGCTCAACCAGCTCCGAATGGTTTCACCTTCGTTGGAATCCAACGCGATACGAGAACCATCCTATCTAGGCCGGAAATGATCTCTTTGTGCTGATCTTTCCCTTTCGTTTGAATAGAAACTTTTGATGTGTCAACTGATTGGCTTCAAAGCCAAAATTGGAGACTAGTGGGAGGCACGCCGAATGTAATCCATGGCGTTGTTAAAAATCACGATAAGCTAGCTGGTGGATATAGAGGGGTACAATAATCCCCACTTCATCGTGCTTTAGTCGATTAGCGCGTCATCCCATTCGCTCCTTCACCCTGCATAACCGGGGGTGATAAGATGCGAGATAAACGTACTCTCACCGCACCCACCGAGATTCGTTGTCCATCACCTAAATTTTCGACAAGTGGGCAAATCGGTTCAAAAGAGCGTAATGTTGTTTACATTGGATCTATTTCCCCAGGGACAAGCATTATGATGAACGTTAATTAATATGAACGACGGATTGTCCGTGCTCAAATGACTTGTTTATATCCGTTCACCCAAAGCGAGGTGCGTGTGTGCGTGTGTGTGTTGCCTTTTCCTTTCGTATCTCTCTACGTATAGTGAGACCCACCACGAAAACTAGTGCTCTTGGCCAGCCCCTGTGGAAGGCATCCTCAGATGCCGGCTTACCTACTTAGGGTATGTATGCCCGTTTGATGGACCGAGAAGTCCTCGAACGTTCTCGCCCCTCTTCTTCCACCTAAACAGAGATGCAAGGTTCACAGGTACCCGCACAACAGGTCATTGTGGACTCAGATGTGTGAGAGCGCTTAGCTCGAAGGCATTTTTGGTGTACTACACAGATTTTGTTGTCAAGCATCGTTTTCTGGGGGATGAAGTGGTGTGTCTGATAGGCATAAATCCCAAGATTAGTGGACGAAGGGTGTACGTACATGACTGAAGTTCCAGTTCTAAACCTACTGACTCTGGACATTTCTGTGTCAGAATCTGTTGGGAGTGATTATTTGTCTGTCTGTGCTCCTCGGTGCCATTACCGATTCATCTCTAGGATTGTGTTCTGGATGATGAGCCTTCAGAGATTCTGCTTATCTTTGCTTCGTCATAGCTCTTTGCCCCTCTTTCTCCCTCATGTTGAGGCTTCTTCTCAAGCCTTGTTTAGCAGTGTTTGAAAGTTCCTAGACTGATTCAGACCTGTGAGTGCTTGATTGCAAGTTACTTACCTCATGTGTAATTTCCAAAGAACTGCCTTTAGTGTCATCCCACTTGAACTTGTATGATTGCTCATTTATAGCACTTCGTCGGGTCGTGACTCACAAGTGCCCTTTTTGTATAGTGAACTCCGTCTGGACAGTAAGTAAGAAGCAAGAGCCCACGTGAGCTCGAAGTTTGTCGACCTTTGATTGTATACTTCCCTGCTTGCCTCTTCTACATCTTGGAAACTCAGCGGTGGGAGTGCGTTTAGCTGGTTGTCAAATCAAGAGAGTTCCATTGTTCCATATTCGTTGGGACCACACTTCATTATTTCCGCCGAACTCGGCGTTCGCAGAGTAAAAAGAGAGCGATTGAACGACCTACTAAGAGCGGACTTTGGAGCGCTTTTACACCATGGGCTCTGGCCCTTCGTCAAGTGGGTATTTGACTGACTTTTGTGTGCTAGTATTACTCACACCGCCGTGAAAGAAACAGTTGTTGTGTGTGCCTCTCAAAGTGGTCCGTCCGTCTTTCAAGTACACAATTTTCCCTTCGCCTCAATCGCTTGGTTAAAACCCAATTCTGCGGCTACCCACATGCCATCCTCCACAATGACGTCCACTGCCATCAGGGGCTTCCAGACCATTAATAAGCTTCTAATGTCGGTTGTAGGCCAAACCAGGAACCACCTTCAGATGAAATCATCGCCATTGACCGAAGACTACTCGATCAGTACCAATGTCCTTGGTCTGGGCATCAACGGAAAAGTGGTTGAGTGCACGGAAAAGAAATCGGGAAACAAATATGCTTTGAAAGTGCTGAAGGACAACTCCAAGGCCCGAAGGGAAATTGATCTTCATTGGAGAGCCAGTAACTGCAAGCACATTGTACAGATCAAAGATGTCTACGAAAACACTTACAATGGCCAAAAATGCCTTCTGGTTGTGATGGAATGGTAAGTATATATTGTTTTGTTCTCTAATCCTTGAGTAGAGTTTACTTGTCAGTAGTGCTGGGGCGAGTCCGAACGCGAGTGCGAGTGCACTCGAGCCTTTTAGAGAAATTGGCCGTACACGAGTCTTTTAGTAAGAATACGAGTACGGACTTTAGCTAGACCTGTCTCGAGTAAAAGACTCGAGTCTGGCAAAAAGTTGAAAAAAATCAGGACTACTCGAACGAGTTCGACTTTTGACGGGCACGCCCCAGCACTAGTTGCCAGCTTTCTAATTTAAGTAATTACTTCAGTTTTAACACCAATCGCAAGTCCTTGCTTAATCCTTGAATCTGTAGAATTTCCCCAACGAACCATTACCAAAATACATCTGAATTAGACACTCTCTTAGGGTCTGGTGGTTTTTTAACCCTCGGCTGTCTTGGTGCGAACGTGTGTCGTATTGTTTATGGGTATATTGCCAATGTCGAAGAAGACAAATGGAAACATTTGGGGATCTGTCTCTATAATGCATTAGAGTAACATAAACAAACTCTTCTTAGTTTGTTGGATTATTGATTTCAAAATTATTTAAAATCAATATTTTTGATTCTCATTGTTACAGTTAGTGGTAATAGGACAGGGTTATTGTGAAGAACCGTTTACGTTAGCATTGTTCTTGCTAAACTTTAATAATTTATAGGTTTAAACTAAAGTTACAGCTAGCTGTGAGTGGACTTGATCTCTGAGACGTCAATTCGAAGACAGAATCAGTACAAAAGAAAAGCTCTTTTCATCATGGAAAAATTGGCATTGAAACGAACTTCATTTTTATCAAACAAGTAACCCGGGACGAGGCGTGAATAAAAGTGGCTCAATTGGATACTTATCTAGACTTTTCTGGAATTAAATGGGAGAACTTGAAATACAAGTTCCTTAAAGTAACCAGGCGCTGTTTTAACGTCTCGTTTATCTGTTCTTAGAGCTTTAACGAATGATATTTACTTCAAGTATAGGTTCCATTATTTTTCAGCATGGAAGGAGGCGAGTTGTTCCAACGAATCCAAGAAAAGCAAGCTTTCAATGAAAGAGGTAATTTGATTCTTTGATTCGAACCTTATGATCTGGCTTAATACATATAGTGAATCATTGTATTTTGACCCAAATATTTGTTTGCCAATAATCAATGCGGTTGAACGAAGTATCGGCGAGTTCTTATCTTTGGTTCATGTTGTTTCTTATAGAGGCCGCCGAGCTCATGAAGGATATCTGTATTGCTGTCAAATACCTTCATGACCTGAATATCGCTCATCGAGATTTGAAGCCGGAAAATCTTCTCTACTCAAGTAAAGGTGAGATAAAAAGGGATCCTTACAATTCGTGCGGAGCGAAAAACGCGAGCGTAGTTTTTCAAGTTGAGCTAGTTTGAGTAGGGGATGGAAGAGTTCCAAAGTGTCAAGAACAAACTGCAAGTTTTCTCAAATTGGTGTTTAAGAGACAGTGGAGTTTTGTTCAAGAGTGGCCAAAGGTTCCACTCCAATTACTCACTTTCTTGTACAGGTACCGTTAACCCTCGATTAAAATCGATTAACCCCTGTACTTTATTTCTTCAAAATTGACACCCGCGATATGAGTTTAATCTGCTTTCGTGTGATTCCAGCCATTCATAGGGTGTTCTCACCTACGTCAATCCCAATTAATTCTAGGCAAACATGTCCACCTTACTTCAAAGCAGTATGTTTCATCTTTCTACGAACTTCGATTTAAAGCTAACGATTCTGTATTTGCCCAGATCAATATAATAAGACTAATCAAAAGAGCAACTCTTGAAGCTGAAAACGTGCCCTTCGGTTAGATAGGGCATCCAGTTTTAAAGTTCCTGGTCATTAAGGCTACCCCTTCTTGTAACATGGACACTAATCTCTAACCTTGAATTGTTTATTGTATAAGATATGTTTTTCTCTGGCATTCCTAGCTTAAAACTCACTAATTCCAAAAGATTTACAAACGCCCCTAGGGTCAGTTTTCGCTGAAGCGGTCAGATTTTGCTATAACGTGTTGATTGCGTCTAGATCCAATTTTGATTACTTGTGTCCGTCTAAAAGCACGTGGAAATGTTGAAACTTGAACTGTCGTCAAGGAAGCTGGCCGCTCACGAACTCCTAAGTACGTTGAAGTCAGAAACGAGTCCTCTAACCAACTCTAATTTCCATTTAGGCAATTTCGGGATCTTAAAATTGACAGACTTCGGGTTTGCCAAAGAAACTCTGAGCCGCGATACTCTCCAGACGCCATGTTACACACCTTACTACGTTGGTAAGATTTGATTTAACTGTGTATATCAGGTGTGCTCTGAAAGTTCTTGTTCTTTTTGTTTTTAGCTCCTGAAGTGCTTGGACCCGAGAAATACGACAAATGTTGCGATATTTGGTCGCTTGGAGTCATTATGTACATTTTGTAAGTTATTTTTGCTTTATTAATTAGCGAAGTAAAACCTTTTGCGTGAAACTCTTTTGAGCGTGCTGCAATTGCAGATCGAATGAAAGAAGCCTCCAAAAGAAACTTGCTATTGGAGTAAGACGATTTTTGTGCCTTCCCATTGATTGAAATTGTATAAGACAAATCAAGAGGCATATTGAGAAAATAGAAATCATTGAATCTAATTTACATCTCGCGAACCAAAAAAATTCATAACTCCTCAACGAAATTCAAGAGCCTTCTGAAAATATGGAAAGTTTGGAGAGCACGTTTATTCGCAACTGAAGTACCTTACGTGGCATGCTATTTCCAGTAATTACTATAATAGATTTCAAGGGCACTTTTTGACAAGTCCCTACTTACTAATGAAGTGTCAAAGCCACTCGTTAGGGAGTACTAAGTACATCATGTATGAACTAGACCAGAGTTGTTTTGAGGTCCAGGGAAGATGTAATTGACAGGCCTTTGTTGACAGATGATATGATTTGCCCAAGAGACTCAAACTATTGAGATAGCTTGATATGATTTATTACGTTGAGTTATGGGGATCAAGATAAGCTTGAAAGAAGCATTGTTTCGAACAAGTCCCCTGAAATACGACCCTCTCCAAAAGGTTCCCCAATAATCAATATGATCGCATATGCAAGCTCATCGATATCCCATAATGCCTTCCAGAGCTTAAAATGTTGTTTTTCTTATCAATGACCTCTTTTCAAGTACAAGGAGCTTTCGCCAAAAGAATTCAATCGAATGTACACACAAAAGTGAGCAAAAAGTTTCTACATCCCATATATATATATAATAGGGAAACTCAGAAAATTTTGGTCAAGCAGAAACTGTAGTGTCTCACCATGACACACGAGATCCCTGATAATAAAACAATACGATATGAGGTTCCGTCACTTGTAGACGCGTTAGCTCGTCAAGAGTCATTTAAAAACCTATTAAAACCGGCAACTATTTCATCAACACCAGACGAAATCAAAACCACATCAGATCAGGTCAGATTTCAAAACCATCTCTAATTTGAGCAGGTTGAGATCAAACCAAAATAATGAAAAACACACCGGATTAATCGTCATTTCCAATCTTTTATTTTCGAGCAGTCTTTTCAATCGCGAAATGTTCCTTTTAGGCTGTGTGGCTTCCCTCCTTTCTACAGCAATCACGGTTTAGCCATTTCCCCTGGTATGAAGAAGCGCATTCGAAGTGGTCAGTATGAGTTTCCAAAGCCAGAGTGGGCGAATGTCTCCCAAGATGCCAAGGATCTCATTCGGGGAATGCTCAAAACGGATCCGCAAGAGCGACTTTCTATCGACGAGGTCATTAAGAACAAGTGGATTGCGGTAAGACAGGGAAACAAATATTTTCTTTCATCTCTAGGACAGGTTTTCTATTTTGGCAAACTCTGGCTTAGCGACAAATTTGATAGATGATAAAAAACTCCTGAGGTATGAATGTATATCTGGGTAGAGATATGAATGAAAAAAATGGAGAGATAAGAAATCCTAAAATATCAAGGTCGCTCTGAGAAAATTGACCATTTAGTTGATTTTATTGTTTACGTTTTCTTTTCTGAAAGATACTTCTCGAACTTTTTTCCGTATTTTCTAAGGAAATGAAATATGTTGCCACTTTTCGATATTTATAGGAGAGAAAGAAGCTCGCATTCTTAAGGGGATTCGTAGATGACAGATCTGGAACCCTTGGACTCCACATTTTTCGTTGCAACCATGAAAATGCAGCTTTGTGCACAGTTCCAATCAAAAAAAAAAAATCCCGTATGAATATTAATACCTTGGATGAGGAATTCGGGATCAAGTCCACACGACTGGTTCTCTATATGTGCACGCAGTTGTCTGCACTTCTTGTTTAGAATGACGTCACAACATAGTTTTACGTCGCTTCTTACGTGGGTTTCCCGATCTTCTCACTAGTTCGAAGGGTAGATTAGTGAAGGGTGGTGTAGTGGAAAATTGATTTCTAAGATTAGATCGCCTAGGGAGATGTATTTGATGCTGCTCGTTTCCCAGTTTATTGGTATCCTTAATGAAGAGCTCCTTAAGCACTGTTTCCGAGGAATGTGAATCTCCTCGTTTCAAACAAAGGGCTCGCATTTGATAGACCCTGGATAACACGGACCCTATTTGAAAAGGTTATTTTTCTTGTTGCAGCAATACACAGCAGTTCCTCAGACTCCTTTGTTAACCTCGCAAGTGTTGAAAGAGGAAAATGAGCAATGGCCTGATGTTCAACAAGAAATGAGCTTAGCTCTCAAGGAGATGCGGGTGGATAACGAGTCCGGATTCACGGTCAAGAACCCGACCACGTCGAACTCGTCCTTGGCCAAGAAGAGGAGAAACAAGCAAGACGCCAATATTCCTCCCATTAAGGAGCAAATGTCCACAGAATAGTTCGAAGAGCTGACGACGTCGATGTTTCAATCTCGAATTAATCGATTATATTAACACTTACACATCATCACACTGCGCATCATCTCTATACCCATACATACATACATACGTGCATACATGACTACATTCTAGAAGTACTTTTGAGAAGTTCTAATCCCACTTATGTTGGGCATGATGTCAATCAACGACGACGAGCAAGAAGAAGTTGGAATGAAAAACATCAACGGTCAACTGGTTTGTGACGAGAGTGTCATACTTATATAGATAGATATAAACAATAATCGCAAGAAGAGGCCTGGAATTAGTTTGTTCAAGTATGGTCCAGTTATTATGATAGAGAATTGTGCGAAATGTGCATCACTTAAAACTGAGAAATTGTGAATTTTTCGAAGAATAAAAAAAAAGTTCGTCTTGTACAACCATCACACACTTATGCTAAGTTCATGATTGATAGGAACCATCTAGTTTTCAAGAAAGTTGTTCCAGCCTCAAACGCACACCGAACAATATTCAGAACGATTGTATCAGCAGAAATGTTCTCTCAAAATTCATCCTGAGGCAAGCAAGCCCATAATTAAGCTTCTAAAGGGGACACCGGATCAGGTAGTTGCAACAGTACATTTATGTTCTGAAAAAGGACCCAGAGGTTAGGTAACAATCAATTATCATTTTAGAGCATTGTAAAGGTCTCGGGGAAACGCGTATGAAATATCGAACAATACAATCAAACCACCCCGGCTGAGACAAAAGAGTCGAAACCAGTATTTGGATTGCATATTTGGGGTTCATGCCTTTGAGCTGCCCCCTTTTGCCCTTATCAAATTTTCACTTGATGCACTCACATTTTAACACACCAACATTTTTAGTTTTTTACATTTGGCGCGATGGATACATATAATGCGGAACAGTTGAATAATCGAGTACATGTAGCAATGCCAAAAATGCGATAATTCTGAGAATTTGTATTTAGCAAATTTTGTATCTGTATTATTTACAAAAGTTTGCTTTTCTTTACAAAAAACAATGACCCGCAAACTAATTTTTCAAATATTTGATCAATTTTTCCACTTTATCCTCGTTGCCATTGAAATAATATGAAACACCCATCAATCTCACTTTGAATATCGCAAAGGTGTTTGAAAAGATCGCTAAGTTCAAACTGTTGATTTTTTTAAAGACCAGCAAACGTGCTTCCTCTTTGTCAGCATTTAAACGCGGTAACCGAAGAACAATGACTTTTTTCAGGGCTGGAGCAGGAGGAGCACGTCATTGAAGGACTACAGAGTTAAGAGTAGGGCCGGCAAAAACTTCCATTCTGCAAATTTTGCAAAAAAAAACTTGAATATCCAAGATTTTTCTACACATTTTGCAAGTTTAAGCGCAAAATTTGACCTTTTTCTGCAATTTATTATGCAATTTCAGCCGTTTCAGCAAAAAAAACAATATTTGTGAATACTTTTCAAGCATTCTGGTCAATTCTAGGAAAAAATGTGAATTTTATGACTTGCTCAGTTTTGTCTGAATAATTTTTTTGGGTTTGTTTTTCACGGGCTTTTCTAACCGCTAAAGGAGATGTAATCTCCAAAACTATCAAAATGAAAGGTTGCCATTCGTTCATTTTTTACCTTTTAATCTTCATATGATATTTGATCCACAACAAATTTGAATTGGCAGACCAAGCTAGTCCTGGAATGTAGGGTTGATCTAGAATGCTACTTGAAAAATTGTCCAAGTCTGACTTGAAAGATGCTACTGGATCGACAAGGCCTGCATATTCTCTACAAATATGAGAGGGAAGCACATCAAACAATGAAGGAGCATGAGAGCCTGAATTCTTGAGGGCTTGAGGGGTGTTCTCAAAGCGCACATTAAGCCTCTAAGGTCACTAGAATTGACCATAAATCCTGGGTTTTGACAAAGCTCATGAATGACTTAAAGTACGCACAGGATCAGATGCCTTTTGTACCTTCTCTGAACACTGCACAGTCCCAACTTTTTTTTATGTCTCCCAGTACAAGAGGTCTCTCATTCCTATGAAGTTCCTAGTGAAGCATCTTTGGACATGTTCATCCTTTTGCAAACCTGCTGAACTCATTGAAGCCCAAATTGGTGAAGCATATTCAAGATGTGGCTGAACAATCAACTTGTACAGAGTTAGCATCGTGATACCAGCCTGATGCTAATTAATGAAACACTAAGTATAATATGAACTAATATAACTAATGAACTTCTCCTTCAAAAATTGGATGATTCTTGACGTGTTTTCATGATGTATTGGGTAAATGTTTATGAGGTGGATGGTTATTTGGAAAGAATTGATTTACCATAAGTTTCAAAAAACTTGAAAGGATGTGCAAGATGGTGATCAGTCTAGGAGGCAGCAAGGACAAGGTAAGAATCTACTCCCTATGATATCTGGTTCAAATTCCAATGTTCGAAGATATCATGATATGATTTTTCTTTTCATCTACGTGTTGCTTGATCGGGAAGAGCAAAAATAGCCCCCCAAAACGTGTTGGTGACTATGTTTTGGAAAGTTTATTTTCAAATTTTGTGCAAATTTGGTTGATTTTGCAAGCAAATTTGCTGCCAATAATGACCATATTAATCAGCAAGTTTTGGCCGGCCCTAGTTACGAGTCAGCTAATGTGGTTTACCTAGACCTTGCCAGGGCCTTAGACAAAGCAGATCATGGCCTTTTAAATAACAGGCCCCACGAGATCTCCCGCCTCCACCTTCTCACTAAAAAGCGCTACCACAGCGATTGGGCGAAAGCACCTTCTTGAGCTAAATAAGAGCGCTGGATGTGACAATGTTGACACCTCGATATTGAAGAAGAGTGTTGTTTTTTTCGTTACCCCCCTGACCTACGCGTACATCATAAACACATCGATAACGTCGGGTCATTTTCCAGCTCGATGGAAAAAAGCGATAGTCATTACCTTACACAACAAGAGCAGTCGAGAGGAACTCAGCAACTACCGCCGCGTAGCCCTGCTGCCAATTGCCTCAAAGGTGCTCGAATCTGTGACACGTGGACAGATATTCAAATTTCTCAAAACTCAAAATCTCCTGCCTGAATAATAACATGGCTTTCGTGAGAAAAGATCAACCATGACGGCCATGCGCTCAATGCTGACGCAATGGAAAAGCGAACTCATAACTGACGCATACTTGCGTTCGATCTAGCCTCTGTTTTTTGACTCCCTTGACGCGAACGTACTATTTGACGGAAAGGTGGAGATTCTGGGATTTGATCATCTCAGTATCAAAAGGACAAGATCCTTCCTTTCGGGCAGATCTCAGAGGGTTGTAGTTAAAAATACCTCGTCAGATGCCTTACATACATCGTTTGGATCCCCTCAGGGAAGTATTCAGTCTAATTTGTTATTCCCAACATATATGGTTGACCTTCCCCTCTGGATGAATGCAACAACTACTTATAGTTATGCCGACGACACCACGGCCTTTGTTGCTGGAAGCAATAGAACAAAGCTTCTCAGAAACCTGGAAGCAGAAGCTTCATCGATACTATCATTTAAGTCCTCCAACTGGCTCTTGGCCAACCATAGGAAGACTGGCTTGCTCCTTCTCGAGAGAAAAGGAAGGCCTTCGCGTGTTGCAAATATCTGCATCGGCTGGACCATGATTCAGTCGGTCGAAACGTTAAACATTCTGGGGATTGAAGTTGCCAGAGATCTTAGTGACCAACCACATGTAGATCGAATCGTCAGAACAACCGTCCAGAGGCTTGGAGTCCTCGGCCACCTAAGCGTCCACCTTCCCAAGAAGCATCTTATGCCCATAATTCATGGTCTCATCCTTTCAAACATTCTGGATGGGCTAGCCTTATATGGCGATGTCCGGATAAAAGTAAATGATCCGCATAATACTCTTATGGATCGGATTCAGGTGGTTCTGAACAAAGTGATGAGATTCACTTCCGGTAAGAAATTGGCCCAGCATGTCCGAATTGTTGCCCTCGCTAAAGAGACCAAAATGCCACCGGTTAATCAAATGGTGTGCAAGAAATCTTGATGGCCACATATCGAGCAACCCAAGGCAACATTACTTCTGTCTCTAACAATCTGAAGTTCTGGGTATCTGGATCCACCATGTCAACCAGATCGACGGATCAAAACAACCTTGCCATTCCCAACGTGAAGAACCACCAAAGACATCAAACTCTAGAACAGTCTTCCAGACGAGGCGAAAAGCTGAAACAAATGAGCAAAGATTAAAGAAAGCCATAAATAACTACGTAAAGACATTACCCCTGTAAAACAATCCCAATACAATGGCAGTAATAAGATAGTAGAAATTCATAATCCTCAGGTGGAAACGAACCGTGAGAGCACTTCTGAGGGGATGTATGCTATCTTTCGTCAATTATTTGCTTATTGATGGTGTGTTTGAATTCTTTTAAGTATTTACGTTGCGTTGATCATAAGCTAAGTTGTTCCAAAAAGGGACCACTCTCAAAACCCAAAAATACCTCCGAACGTTTAGTCTCCATAGCGGTTTCCACAGAACTTCTCATATTGTCTAGTATGGCCTTGGACAATGGCCTTCGGATCGACACCATTAAACTCTCTACTCATGGATAATGAAAGTAAAGATATTGAGTAGGTCTCGTCCATGATGGATTTAGGTGTTGTCCTCCAAAGTAAAGAAAAAATGCTCAATGAGCATATCCAGTTGAAGGTGGCTAAAGCTTTTAAAATGTATGGTTGGATATATGGCACGTTTAAGTCCAGAGATAGCATCACGATGCGAACTCTGTACAAGTCGATTGTCCAGCCACATCTTGAATATGCTTCACCCATTTGGGCTCCAATTTGTTCAGCAGGTTTGCGAACAATTCCAAAAATGTTTCACTAGGAACTTCACAGGAATGAGAGACCTCTTGTACTGGGAGACATTAAAAAAGTTGGGACTGTACAGTGCGAAAGGTATCTGATACTGTACGTCTTCAAAAGCATCCATCAGCTTTGTCCCAACCCAGGATTTAGTCTCAATTCTAGTGACCGTAGAAGCTTAATGTGCGCTTTGAGACCATCCCTCAAGCCCTCAAGAATCCAGGCTAGTTTGAACAATGAAGTCCACTTCTCTTCTTTCTCAAGTTCCTTCATTGTTTGATGTGCTTCCTTCAAATATTCGTACGGAGTATTTTGGGGTTGATCCAGTAGGGAGTCCGGTTCTTTGAATTGCGTCTAGTTCATGCACTAATTTATGTACTAGTTCACCATTAGTTAGTGGTAGAGGGCTAGCCCTCTAGTTAGTGGTGATTTAGTTCACGAACGTTTTCGCTTTCTTTGAATTCCGAGGCCAGTTCTTTGAGTCAAACTCATTTGACACATGAATTAGTGCACGAATTAGTGCACGACCTCAATTTTGCGTTCTTTGAATCAAGTCTAAATTTGGTCGCGACTAATTCATTTTTTTGATAAAAATTCGAACAGTCAACTTGCAATAGCTAAATAGCCGGTTTATGTGTCCATGAAATTTCTACTGAAGGTACAACCAATCTATCTAATGGTTTTGCTTTTCAGCACTTTTGGTGTAACGTGCCATTAAGTGTGTTTTAAGCGTCATATTACACTTTTTTGATTGACAACTGATTTTTTTCAAAACAGAAATTGAAATCCTTGGTTTACTGATATCAAAAATCGTCTTTAAAAGCCTTGAGGGCACAGTATATCACGTTATACATATATTGTTACCTAACAACATTCGAAACACTGCTTGCGATCTGACTGATTGAAGTTTTTCAAGACAAGCATTTGGAGGTAATTCTGGTGCCAGATATGCCAAAATTTTACGTTGCAGGAACTCGATTTCATTTCAGCTGGTTATGACAAGTTCAGTGACTAATTCACCGCCAATTGAACATGAATTAGTCATGATTCACAGAATGCAAAATAGTTTGTGATCTAAGTCACCCCTAAATAACGGTGAGCTAGTACATCAATTAGTCCATGAACTAGATGCGATTCAAAGAACCGGTGTCTGGTCTCGAAACATGCTAGAATGCTTCTTAAATAAGCCCGAACATAACATATTAGACTTAAAATATGTCAGGAAGTATTGCAAAAAACGGTTTACAAGTAACGTAATTACAACTTTCTGCCTCAAGTCGAAGTCGTGAAAGCAAATTCACATCACTTAGGAGCATGCTTTTACCTTCTTTTTCGGTTTTCTTGCCATTGGGGCCAAAAAAGCAACAACAGTACGCAGGAAAATGTCATCAAAACTTTTTTTGAGCTACATAATCTAATAAACTGCTTCTATTAACAATTCTTATTTTCCCCTGGTAAGGTTCCTTTTTCCAAACCTTTTTCAGTTTGAGCTAAAGAAGGTGTTATTTGGGCAATTTTTTTCCTTAAGTTGTGAAGACGTATTGGCGAATGTACAATGCCAAAAAAGAATGAAACATGCACAACCTCACAAACTGGATAAAATGTTTTATTAAGTTTTGATAAAAATACCCAAGTACATCTTGTCATATTTCTAGCCTGCAAAACCATAAGAAATTTCTTTTATTTGTTTTGCTTTATGGAGCTCTTTCTCAGATCAAAAACTTTCATACCCAGAAACATTGAAGGAAGTTGAATTTTCAAAAACATATTGAATCGAAATTAGGACCCCACTTAGCAAGCACTAAAATATAAATCAGTATAGGATATACAAGGCATGTTAAGCAGGATGGGCAATTTTGGGAATCAGCTTGCCTTTTGGTGGCCAAAAGTTAACAAAAGTGGGCGCAAGGTGTTCGAAAGTAAATGCAATTGCCACAAAGGTGGATAGACAGCCAATAACTTTTAAACCCTAATTCAGGTAATTTTTTTACCTAATATTTATGTTAACCAACAAATGGAATCATTAGTTGATAGAAAGTAAACTTTGTGAATAAACCTTAAGTAGAAACTAATTATTGTTAAAAACTGACAAATCATTCCACTAATTATTTTAATTTCCAAATCAACACTGTAATTTCAGGATCTTAATTACGATCTTGATAAGATACAGCATTGTAAAGTTGA
Organism: Tigriopus californicus; assembly: GCF_007210705.1. Lineage (NCBI taxonomy): Eukaryota > Metazoa > Arthropoda > Copepoda > Harpacticoida > Harpacticidae > Tigriopus > Tigriopus californicus. The sequence goes on from NC_081448.1 coordinate 6,303,427, forward strand.
ACAAATATCATTCGTCTCAGATAATGAGAGCATTAATGTAATTGAATGTTAAGAAGTTGAATCCAACGTACAACCAAGGCGTTTGGTAGCTAGGCATTTTTTAACTGAAGTAAAATCATGAAATTTGCATTGGCTTAGCAGCTGCTTATCAAATATTCAAAAATATTTTTCAATAAATCATTCATTCATAATTTATGCTTTATCCTTTTCTGTTAGAATTCAGTGTTTCTGTTCATTATCTGACATCAAACACATCTTTAAAAGCAAAAAAAAACATATCCAACAATATGCTTAGCAATTTGCTTATAAAAAACAAACCTTAGATGTGAAAAATATATCATTCTTAAAGTTTAGCACTTGGGCAAGACGTTCAAATTTTGATACTACCCTTTTTCACAAGAAATCCTAAAAGGCTCATGATTTAAAGCAAAAATAATCTTGCAAAAAATGTGTCATGTTGTTGAATAATCTGAGCTAAATAATTAGAGTGTAATGCCAAGCTATCCTAGTTATTGCCAGCTTTGTGTCAACAATACACTGGTAGCGGGAGGCTTTGGCACCTGTTTGCTGTTTAAGGTGAGATAAAAAGAAGTATTGCAAAATGCTTTTAATAAATCTCCTTTTAGGTATGTTACAGGTTTTAAAGACTTATTTTGCTTTTCATACATCAATGAGCAACGTCTAATTCACAATATTAGTTTTAAGAAAATTTTCTGAAAGATTTGTAGTTTTAAATTTTGTATTTTTAAACACTTTTGGACACGTTTGGACAAGGGAGGACAAAAATGTCCAAAAGTAAAACGCCCAGCCTGATGTTAAGAAGAGGAAATTCAAAAAAATGTTGTCCAGCATACTTAATATTCAGCATTTTGAGGAAGACAAACATTACAGCCAACCTGCACCGGGCATAGACTGAATTTATCATTTAATTCAATTTCACGGCTTGCTGAAGCAAACAGTATTCCGATACTGAACCAAGAGTTTAGTGCAGTGACACAACTGCCCACAAAATGACATAATTTTTGAGTTTTGGAGCACAAATCACTCGATAATTGAAAATTCAATTGAATTCAAAAAGCGAGTACGAGTGCAGGTTTTCTACAATGTTTGTCTTATTTTCGCCCTCCAAAATGCATAAAATCAGTGTTGCCGCAGTACATCATTCTTGAATTTCCTTTGCTGAGCTTGCCCTAGCCAATACGGAGTTACATGAGAATTATGGTCCTGTTCTCATACGTTTTGGCTCCAAAATGCCTCGATTACATTCAGACTCAAATTCCCAGGCAACTAACATAGATTTTCAAAATCACAATAATTTTTATTTCATTCATTCTTGCCTGGTCTGAAAGTGCCATATGCCATCCCTTAAACGCCATAAAATATGCAAAAACGTAAGAAAATATCTCTTGGAAAAACTAAAACTGCATGAAGTTATGCAATCAATTTTCAAGAAAGTCATTAACGTCTCAAACATGACTATTTCACTCAGTTTCAGAATCAGATTCTAAATACAAAATTCTCAGATAGGATGCACCAGCAACCAGAGGGTACGAAATCTAGTACGAAATCCCAAAACTTTACACTTCTCTATAGTAGGGAATAGAAAATAGCAAGAGAAGCGAGAAATAGCTTCTCTTCTGGTACCTAACATTTAGGCAACTCATGTACCTAATGAAATTGCTTTTCAGCCCTTTTAGTCTAATGTGCCATTACTTGTATTTTAAGTGTCACTACACTTTTTTTTATTGACAATTGACATTTTTTACGAAACAGAAATTTGAATCCTTGATTAACTGGTATCAGAAACCGTCTTTAAAAGTCTTGATAGCATAGTGGAAAGTTTCTTAACAACATTTTAAATAGAGTGCAAGACAATATTTTCGATCTAACATTTGGGCTAACTTTTGTGTGGGTCAAACGAAATATATGTCGATCCACCCAATCAGTGCTACCAAAGGCTAAACTGGAGAAATGGCCTGGGCCAGGCATATACCAGCTAATAGTATTAAGATGGTAATCTATATACTGCTCTAGTTACTTGAAGCGTGCAACAACATTACGCTTTTGTGGTTATGCTGGGGCTCAAATTGCAGGTTTCATCAATGTGGTGGAAATACTCAACGGAAACAGAAGAAACAAATCCTAGTTCAGATTGACATCCAAAGATATCGGGATTACCTCTAATGCGTGTTACTAAAGTGTTTTCTTTTATGCTTCATTAGCTGGCGGTGAATTCAGATCTCTTTTTTGATGTGATGAACAAGGTATCCAAGTTGATCTTATCATATTAATGACAAGACGTTTTTATTTAGATATTGAGCAAATAAGGAATTAATTTTTGTTTGCAATACTTAACGATATCAATGACAAAATTAGCTACGTACTTTAGAATGTCTGTATTTTGGCAAGTTTAGTTGCAAATTTATGCGCAAAATTTAGGTGCAATTTGTTATTATTATAGACTATATTTGACAGCAAATCCCTGGCTAGGCCCACTACTTACTCTCCAAATGTATCATATTAAAAACATCTTGTAGCATCCACTGATCTAGAGCATGGAGTACTCCATGTCTAGGGTCATAGCCTCAATTTTTAGCAAGAGGTTTAGGGAGCGTTTTCTTGAAGTTGCGTTTTAATAAAATGATTGAAATAAAATAAAAATAATTCAGTGAAATGTTCAGCGTGAACCAATTTAAGGAATAAAGTCTAAGACAGACCAGTCAAACATATTATTTTGTAATCTTCACGAAAATCAGTTTGACCTACGAATCAAAATGTAAGATTTTTTTGGAACTTTAGGTACATTGGAACAGATTGGACATTGAAAGAAACGTTGTCAACTTCTTATTATTTTGTCAGATCCAACCTTGGAAACGAAGCAAAGTGGGATCGGCTCTGTTCTTCAGTGAGGGGTCATTAGCATGAGAAACCTCGACGTTGTTGTTCCCGAATCGATAGGTGAGGGCTTGAATTAGGAAATTATAAATATATAAAAGATCTAGAAAGATTAGATTTAAACCGTTTTCTGCACCCCTTGTGCAGAAAAAGAACATATTTTCCATATGCTGTGGTGGTATAAATCTTTAATTTCTTTTTGGTAATTGTTAACACTCTAAACTCGGGACTCCTAAGTACAGGTTCACTTAGGGAATGTTTACACACGCCTACGCAAAAGAAAAAAAAGATATCCTTGTGCTTAAAAGTACCCAAGGTTATTTCCAGCTTTCCACATTCTGTCTGTCCATACGGTAAGGCGCTTCTACGCATTAGCTCTCCTACGTCACGACTCACACAATACTTCTACACACAACGTAGGTAATACCATCAAGCCAACGTATCTTCAAAGGCTGCCTGGTGGCCTCTTAAGACCCCTCTTTTGCTCCTAGGTTTTGGTGCTCTCCCTCTCCAATGGACCAATTTCTGCTCTGGCGTACACAGAAAGTACAGCCAGTGAGTAAAAGAAGCTGTCGTTCTCTGCTTGGCCTTCTTATAGATGGATTTGCTTGGTCTTTTGCGTGACTTGCGGGGAAAACAGCCGAAGGCTGCCTCCCCTTCTCTCCTCCTCTTGGTTTCCCCATGGCTGCCTCTCTCTCTCTCTCTATGTAAGGCTTGGGTTGGTCTGGCCTTGTTCTTTCCTTGGGTCGGTGGATCGTTCTCTCTGACTCTCTGATTTACAACTCAGACAGCTCCAAGGCTTTCGTTTTCTCTCTTGCTCTGGGTCCATCTTCGAGGCGTCGGATGGACGAGGGGGAGGGGCGACGGGGAGGAGAGAAAGAGAATCGAGCTAACCCTAAACGTGATGAAAATAACTCTACGCACATGCTGCAGTTGGTATCAGATCCAAAAGAAACCTCTACCAACTGCCAAATGGATCCAAGGACAGCTTGGAGGCCAGCGGCCATCGGACGGTATCATTGACATTGGGCCGAGTCGTGTTGGAAAAAGTTGTTTCCAAATGCACTTATTTAAGGGATCTGCGGAGAGAAGCGAAGACCTGGTCGGAATGGCTTTAAGAAGATCATAGCATGTTAGGAGAAAAAGGCGGTCGCATTCTTGGCCTTTTCCCTTCAAACTGTTCCCATTTGGCCTGACTTTTAAGTGCATTAAAACTGCATTTGTGCCCTTGACAGCCACTAAGGCGGCTTGGCACAGATGAGGAGGAGGATCCACACCAACGTCTATATCTTGCTTCTCTCTGCCAATGCAAAGTGCATGGTACCACCAGAGTATCCAATCAACTCGCTGCTGGCTAGTTTAGTGGCCCCAACTTCGACTGCTCTAAACTCTACATGCGGAATAACAAGTATTTGAGAGGCAAAGATGATCTGGCAAACCTTCAAACCTGATTCATGCCATAATGTTCTCTCCAACTTGATGAGCTGGGCCAAAGCATTCGAAATGGAACATAATGGCTTTCATTAGGGGCCATTCTACATTCTGGTCTTGTGCACGTACTATAATACGAAGAGAAACTAAGTCCCCATTTGCCAAGGCCTGGCATACATTGTCATGGCATAATAATTCGTAATTGAAACGCCCAATATTAATACAGTTAGACAAATTACCACGTCGTATTACGCCTATAGTTAATTTGGTTGAAGTTTTGTACGATTAATACGACCCCCAGTCAGAGGGCGAATTTCACTTGTTTGGTTGAGGTATTTGTTTTCTTCGAGCAGAGACTTTGGAAAGTGGAGGGATGGACTACACAATAAACAGACAACAAAATAGTACCAGATGATACAAGCTTTAAGGGTGAAGAGGAACAAGGGAAACGACCATTCATGATAGAGATAATATCCAAATTTTTGTAGATATCTTACATCCAAAATACAGTACTACTACTACTACTACTACTACTACTACTACTACTACTACTACTACTACTACTACTACTACTACTACTACTACTACTACTACTACTACTACTACTACTACTACTACTACTACTACTACTACTACTACTACTACTACTACTATTATCTTTAAGGGTTATATTATCTATTAGGGTTTATTATCTAAGTTTCAATGAATTTCCACAACGAGGCATAAGGCATGTGATATGCATCAAGTTCCTATAGGCCTGCAACAACTAATCATGTGTTACCCATTCTTTAAAATAACGTATTGCGGCACTGAATAAAAGAGGTGCCAAATTTGCGATAAAGAGCATCGAAAAATAACGGGAACGCATTGCTTCTCAATTTTCGTGGGCGTTTGTTCCCGGCCATTTTCCCTGTGCATCAAGAGATCCTGAAGAGACGTTACTATGCCTTACCCTTTAATGGGTATAACTTACTTGTCAATTAAGAATGCATCACATCCGATTCAGAGCCAAACTGCCTTGCAAATTTTACAAACGTATGTTGAGCGGAGAGTAAACCACTTGAGACTTGAAGCGCATAAAAACATGAAATTTGACAAATCTTTCAAATTCAACCAAGGTATCTTTAGGAGGTTATCCATTATTTGAAATTACATATCCTCAAGATCTTACCTTATGAATTATGAAATTATAGGATCAAATGAACATATAATTTGAGCTGCGATTGCCGAATTTTCTATGACGGTACTTTCTTCAATTTGAAAGTGTTAAAAATCACAATATTTTATCTTTACAGATCTGTTGTTCCTTCTTTTGACATTTCTTTGAATTTAGCTTGATCTTAACCGTTAAAATAATTATTTCCATTTTCTACTTCATGTACTGGCACAATGATCAAGATATTTTTTAGACTTAAAATCTAATTACGGATGCGTAAGATGTTTTTTGGTCTCAATTTAGAGTAACAATAAATATTCCCTCTTCATTAGTCACAAGATACATGCTCGTGGTTGAATGGAGGGTCTACCTCGTTTTAGTTCATTCAGACAGAGGTTGTAATTCGCGACGGGTCTTATTTGCGCCATGGAAGCTAAACGCTGCCAGGTTCTTTCGCAATTTTGAAATTCGTATGTTCTCCCCGGTGAGAGCCGCTAGACAACGAGGAAAGGAGTTTCGCACTGGTACCAGAGAGTTGTAGACGAGATGCTGTTCATATAGAGCTGTGCTGATCCTCCAAGAGTTCCAGAAGGACGATTCACAGGAGAGGCTCGACAGTTTTCTACAGATTGCAGTTGGCCATAGACGGTATAACGAGTTGCTCGTCAAAGTCTGAATTTTAAAGACATGCCATGGGTGAGGTCTGGTTTAATTTGGCTCCATGATTGAGGCTCTGTTTGTGGTTACGGGATCGTGGCAACATCAAGGAGCCATTTTTCGCAATGCGCACCCCAAATTGCGCCGTCCCTTCCTCGGAGTTTGTGCTTACGATGCCTTTCTCCAAATCCACAGACGAACGAGTCAAGTCATTTTTTCCCGTTTTGCCGACTTCAAAGCAACTTGGAACTGTTGTCGAGTACAGGCCGGGGTGTGGGCGTAGCATTGAATCGTGGTGGTGGGAAAAGAAGGCAACAACATCGTACGCCGGGTAGTCCTCCACTTTTCCACTACGTCGTGCCTAAAGAGGCTGCAACTACTACTATTGCTACTACTACTATTACTACTACTATTACTACTACTATTACTACTACTGTCACTGCTATCCTACTAGGATCTTACTACAATCTGCGGCAAAGCGCGGCCTCCCGCCCGCCTTGTCTTTCTGCCTCGCTTTTTGCTCCAATAGAAATTCCTACTACTATTCCTAATACTAACCAGTACTGGGTACACTGGAAAAAGTGGTGGTGCGATCATAGCGCATGCACCCTCATTCTTTTCCCACTGGATCACTGGGCCATCGAGGCCATGACAGCTGAGAACTACTATCAAGTTCGCCGTGCCGAGACGTCACTGGAATGTGGGACGAGTAGGCATTTCGAGGCAACCCAGTGCATGAACAGCTGGTTCGAGGAAAGGCAGTTTCTTCCATGCTTGTAAAAGTCAGAGGAGTCCTCCCAAGTTAGAGTGCGTAGCCTACGTTGCAGTCTGACAATTCTCGGGATCCTCCTCATCTGCGTTCACTACGTCCACTACGTCCATCCATCCATCCATCCATCCATGCCCTAAGCTAGTACTGGTAAGAGCGGAACGGCTTGACGTTGGAGGATAAGAAGTCTCAATCCAACTAGAGTCCCCCGGTCCGTCCTCGTCATCCTCGTCGTCCTCGTCGTCCTCGTCGTCCTCTCCCTCCTACGACTCCTCGAACTTGTACTCTGAAACCGATTTCGATTACGCCGAGCGTGGACGAGGAGGTTGCCGAGGACTTGTGTGCGGTCCCTCTCTGTCATATGGAGGGCGAGGAAGGAAGCTGCTTAGGGACGAAAAACTGACAGTTGTTTTCCAAGCCTCGAATCGAGCGGGAGTGTAGTTGGCGGGACTAGCTTGGAGTAGTAAACATTCTCTAGTTCTGTGAGACATTAAAACATCCGCAGAGGAAACACACATCTCTGCTAGCAACTTACTTAATTTGCTCACGTGTGAAGTGTTCAACCCATTGGACTCACGCTTGACCGTGATTTGTTAGTGTCTTATATCATGGAACATCTGAGGCAAACTACTCTCAGTGAATCATCATCAACTCATCTCCTCTTCCAGTCGTCGACACTGGCACAATCCCATCCTAGGAACAAGAATGAAAAACAACCCTAGTAGATGCCAACTTAGATCAATTCAAACTAGATCACATAGTGTATTTGTAACCATAGCTAATTCCCCCAGTGAGTGTGTTCTTAGTCATATAGAGACCCTTGAATAAGCGTCCTACTTACTTGTTCATCAACAAGATCTACCTACATGGTCATGGAAAACTTGCGACAGGCTCTCTTCAACATTCATCGCGGATCCAGTTCAACAACGACAATGGCTGGACCATCCTCCTCGCTCAGGGAAGAAGAATGTGCCTCACCCTCGTCCTCATCCTCTGAGGACTTATTTTCTTCGGCCATGTTGGTCAATTCAATATCATCATCTGCATCATCTTTGCCAATGGAAATGTCCAAAGCATCGAGTTCGTCCAGCATGGAAGCAGCATCAGCGACAGAAAGTCAAGGTTAGAGCTCACACACAACAAATCGTATTTTCCTTCCCCTTGGTCTCCCTCCACTCACCACTCTGCGTGGCAGCATTAGGTTAGTAGTGGAAGATGGGGAGAAGGAAGAGACGGGAGATTGAGGAAGGGAAAAAAAGAAGACGAAGAAGGGGAATCAACCAACCAACGAAACAGAGAGGGGGAGCTACGAGGGAAGGAAGGAAGGAAGGAGGAAAAGAAGCACGGGCTCATAGAGAAAGAACACTGAGAGTGAGAGAGGGAAAGAGAGAGGGAAAGAGAAGAAACGCAATTTCTTTGGCGCCGTTTGCAACCATGTTTTGGTTGGTTGGCTGACTGGCTGGCTGGCTGGCTGACTGACTGACTGACTAACTGACTGAATGGTTGGATAGCAGTATTGCTGGCAACCATCTTCAAGGGCTGTGCGCTCCAAATGAAACGTCACAGGAAAATGTACTTCGCTGCCGACTTAATTGTGAATATACAGGCCACCAGACCAAAGGTGGACGGACGTTTGTACGTACGAGTAGGTAGGGACTAGGGAGGGTTTCTCTAAATGGATGAATGCATCCAGCATGGAAACAACAGAAGGCCCACTGAACATACTTTCACCAAAGAGAGGAAAGTTGCAGTGTACGAGCGTTGGCCAAGGACAATACCTCCTTCTCCTCCTAGTTCGAAGAATTTGGATGTGCAGGCCAATTAAAACCATCAGCAGTACGTACAGTAGTATAGGAAGGAGGAGAGTCCATCCAGCCCGACTTTGAGCTTGTTTGTAGTAATTGTTCAATTGAGTCGATAGCCTACATTCTTGCATCAGACAACACATGTTTATGCGTGGTAAACTACGGGGTTTTCCTGTTTCTAATCAAGGCTTTCTCGTCAAAAATAGAGCCCAGAGAGAAACTAGGTCAGGACTACTAGAGGACTTGGTTCTAGACAATCCTAGCAAAAGCGATGCCGAGCTATTTCAAGCTGCGTAATGGTATATGCAGTTGACATGTTTTCCGCATTAGTTTTTGGATTCAAAGTACCGCGAGATCCTTTGGTTGATGCGAGAGCATTATTGGATGTTGTCGTTCGGGCTAAAAATAGGCCACGATATCCAACGCGGAGGACTGGGTGTAATGAAATACGATATTCATGTTCGAATCAAATCAAGTGAGAAAGAGAGAGAGAGATCTTAGATTCATGTAACAGCCCACTGTGCAAAGAATTGAAGCAAAAAAACCCTTATGCCTTGGCAACATTTCTTGGAAGCCGTCTGCTCACTTAGAAGTCGTAGATTTCACAAAAAGAGGCGTCCTCAAAGCTTGAATACAAAAAGCTCATGAACTCTTTCGACAACAAAGGTTTCTGGCTGGCTTTTGCTGAATATGAGTGACGATTCAGTTCGATTAACCACCGCACTTATTGCGTCGTATTTGAAAGGTAAAGCTAAGTTGGTAAGCTAGCGGTGAGCCGGCCATCGATCGAACGCTTGACTCGGGGCATCTTGGGCTAGTATA
>NC_081448.1:6312997-6313327 GCF_007210705.1 Tigriopus californicus
AAGCTAAGTTGGTAAGCTAGCGGTGAGCCGGCCATCGATCGAACGCTTGACTCGGGGCATCTTAGGCTAGTATAGACCAGCATAAACTTGTCTCAAAGCCGAATAATCGGACAAAATGCATTAATCGTTGAACGTTCTTCCCCCTTTCAGAGACGTCAAAGTGCCCATCATTGAGTATGGCCTCCCCGCAACGTGATTCCTTCGAAAAGGCTTACAAGGTTGGCCATGTGTTGGGCAAAGGCGGATTTGGGATCGTCTACGCTGGTGTTCGTAATTCGGACGGTCTCCAAGTGGCTATCAAACACATTGCTAGGGCAAAAATCAAGGAAT
>NC_081448.1:6313360-6320200 GCF_007210705.1 Tigriopus californicus
AACGGTCTCAGTCATTCCTCTGTCGGGTTCTAAATCGAAGCTGGAATCCCAGCAATTGCTTCCACTTTTTGTTCAAAGGCCTTTCCTCATCGTGAAAAGTGTTTAACTGTGTTGGCCTCAATTTTGTCTTTGTCTTTCGAATCTTACCCAGCCGAACGGTAACAGCTTATCACTTTTGTCATGATATGTAACTATTACTCTATTAGGAGTAGTCAAAGTCGTCGGAGAAGAACTGGAGAACACAACCATTTTTGGAAATTCCTGCACCCTAACAAGGAAAAATAGGTCGTCGGTCCGTTCGTAAAAAGAAGGAAGGTCTCATTGTGCCGGTGTCTGGTGGCCTGTTCAACGTTCGAACCGTCGGTGATTTCCGCAAGCTTGTCCCAGCTTTAAAGACATACATACGGGTTACAAGGAAGTCTCGTGATGTCATGGACGGCTTTTAAACTTCTGGCCAACCGAAAGGATGGCGTGAATTCAAGCATCCTCGTCCAACGTCAATGAATGGCGGTCGCTTCTGCGTACGCATTAGGAGTGAATCTATGTACCACTAGAACATGCAGCAAGTGGATGGTAGCTTACAATANTCCTGCACCCTAACAAGGAAAAATAGGTCGTCGGTCCGTTCGTAAAAAGAAGGAAGGTCTCATTGTGCCGGTGTCTGGTGGCCTGTTCAACGTTCGAATCGTCGGTGATTTCCGCAAGCTTGTCCCAGCTTTAAAGGCATACATACGGGTTACAAGGAAGTCTCGTGATGTCATGGACGGCTTTTAAACTTCTGGCCAACCGAAAGGATGACGTGAATTCAAGCATCCTCGTCCAACGTCAATGAATGGCGGTGGCTTCTGCGTACGCATTAGGAATGAATCTATGTACCACTAGAACATGCAGCAAGTGGATGGTAGCTTACAATACCGTGAGTGAGCAAAGCCGGCTTGGTCGAGTGGGCCCAAGTCAGGTGTGTGCGGTGGCAGGAAACGTGTTGCGCAAGTTTGGTGGGGCCCTTGCTTGGTTCCAATCCCTCAGATCGTGTTGGCAAGAGTCCTGTCTTTGGGAAGATTGCGAGCTGCTTGGCGTTGTCTGTTGCCAGGAGATTCCGTGGAGAAACATTCCGTTACCTGTAGGCATCCCTGAGCTGCCAATTCGAGTGGGAGGGAGGATTGAGGGGGATTGGCGCTCAGAGTAATGCCTACTTATGTAGTAGTTGAGGTTGACGGTGAGGAGGAGGAGGAGGAGAACGTGGATGAGGACGTGGATGACTAAGCGACGTTTTTAGGAACTCCTCGCTGGATGCGATGGAGAACGAACGACTCAGAGCTTTACTTTGGCCTGTTCTTTCACCTTGAACGTCGATGTGCAAAACTATTGCGTCGTTATTGTGTGTGCATTTCAAGGCAGTTTCCTTGTCGAGTATTTCGTCATACAGTAGTAGAGCAGTGTAGGACACCTCCAATGACTAGAGTAGAGCGTGTCCCGGTGTAAAATCCAATGGTGCAATGGACAACACTTGGTCACGTCTTAACAAATCAAATTGATGAAGGGGCTCAGACCATCCATCTTTATAGAGGCGTACTAATCGTACAACGTAGTTTGTACTAACCGCTTAGATAATAGTTACCCATGAGTTGAATAGATTCCTGTTTTTCCTCTCTTTCTCCCCCACCCCAAAAGATCCAGATGTGAGAGAACTTCCAGTTCGATGATGGGTGTTGTTTAAATTTGTTTACAAAAAAATATCTAGGGCAAGAGCGAAATCCCCACCAAGGGTAACTTACAACGCCTCTTCATTCGCGAAGCAGGCCATGATCATGCATTGCAGAGCTTATGCCCTCGCCCAACTACTTCATCCCCCAGCTCGGCACAAAGATGTCGTTGTTGTTGTTGCTGTTGTTTAAAGCATACTCTTAACTGATTGTGTGAGGACAAAAGTTGTCCAAGAAACATACACTCACATTGAATCCAGCGCAGATCGCATTTAGTATTCAGGAGTGTACTTCACCAAATCAAATTCCACGAATTCGAATCGTTTCAAATGCTTACATTGTTCATCCTTCGGTGGTCCATGTTATTAGTCTGTGTACCTGGTTTAGTCTCAAAGAGTGTTGTTGAACATTGATGACACGTTCTCGCTCATTCATTTCTTCAATCAGTTTGAGTGCTTCGTTCATGCCTCATTGTTGTTCTCTCCTCTTTTCACCAGTTCAGACCCCCAAGGAAAGGGTAAAAGGGAGAAAATAAATCAAAAAGAACGAGAGAACTGCTCCAAGAGAAGAGATTTCGCCAGGGTTTTCCTTATTTGGTGGCGCTGATTGAAGAGGTCTCTCTCTTTCACTCTCTCCCCCAACTCACACACACACACACACTCCAAACCATATGGACACTAGATATTATCGATATAGTTCCCTCATAACATAGACTCATACGTATGTTCAGGGAATACACATTTCAAGCGGATTCTTGAAGTATTGCTGGATGTTGATCCATCCCCTCCCAACAACATGGCCCACCTGTTCGACTTATTTCTGGAAAACTGAACACGAAAATTAGATAGGCAGAAACAACACATTGAATGGAATGGGACACGTGTATGCAATTCCTACTATTCGATACTTGCTTCATTCTTCGGCACACCTGGTTGTCGTTTTACCAGGAGCAAGAAAGTCGTCGAGGGATAATTAGTTTGTCGACCGATGTATTGGCCATTGTGTATTGGTGCACACAGCTTCGATCAGCTTTAAAATGAAACATATGCCGCAGATTTTGTCATGTGACACGAACTTTATAACTCGGAAATGTCAGGCCAGACTGAAGACGGCCAGGACAGTAGTATTGCACAGAACATCACGCGGACCACCGATGATGTATCATGCCACCGCCATCCCTTGAGGATCATAAATCACACCTCAATTAGTCAGAACTGAACTCATTTTGCTGTGCAACCATCTGCTTTGACTAAAATGTACGTCGGTGGTTGGAGAGCTTTCAATCTATAACGTGATAATTGCTTAATCGATCTTTCTCTCTTTCCCCTAACAAGCAAAACGTTAGTAAAACAAGCTTTGACCTCATTTGCCTCTGGCTATTATACACAGTAGACTTGGAGCAAAGAAGCTGCAATAACCATCGTCACCACAGGAATGTTGTTTTGATAGTGGTGAACCATTTTGAAAATGGCGACGTCAAGTAATAATTCGTTTCCGTTGTTTTGCTTCATTTCAGATCAATGGCGTCCGCGTTCCTATGGAGGTGTGTCTTATGAGCAATGTCTGTCATCTTCCCGGTGTCGTGAATCTTATCGATTGTTTTGAGAGACACGATTCCTACATTATTGTCATGGAGAGACCCGAGCCTTGCAAAGATCTCTTTGATTTCATTACTGAAAAAGGCATGCTCGAGGAGGAGTTGGCTCAAAACTTCTTTCGACAGGTGGTCCAAACTGTCATAGCCTGTCACAGGAAAGGGGTCATCCATCGAGACATCAAGGATGAGAACCTTTTAGTGGATCTGAAAACCATGAAACTAAAGCTGATCGACTTTGGATCAGGTTCTTACCTCCGCTCCGGCTTCTATACGGATTTTGACGGTAGGTGGCATTTTTGTATTGTATAATGTGGGATCTTCCATGTGAAGGTTTCCCCTCTGTATTGGCCCTGCTCTGAAAAATCCGTGGCTACAGATATTCATGAATGTATCAGAAGCAAAGAGGGTTTCCCGTTTGAACCGGAAATTCCTTATTGAAACACTGTAGTTGATTTTAAGTGTCGGAAGGGCTTGGCTAAACACATGCATCGACCTTGTATGGGTTTACATATGTACAGCCCGACAAAAGAGTCATAGACAAGTACCAAAAAATCACTGAAAATAACAACAGCTTCAACCAATACTATTGGTTTAAAGAGAAAGTCTTGATTTTTCTCAAAAGTGATCTAGTTATGTATACGATAGCTATGTAGTTGATAAGGGGTCTCTCTTCATTCAACAAGTCTGAATTTGTTATAGCATATCAGCATGTGAAATTAGCGATGAGGCAAAACTTTAGGAACAGCGTGCAACTCATTTATGCAAATGTATGGCCAATAACAACAGCTTCAACCAATACTATTGGTTTAAAGAGAAAGTCTTGATTTTTCTCAAAAGTGATCTAGTTATGTATACGATAGCTATGTAGTTGATAAGGGGTCTCTCTTCATTCAACAAGTCTGAATTTGCTATAGCATATCAGCATGTGAAATTAGCGATGAGGCAAAACTTTAGGAACAGCGTGCAACTCATTTATGCAAATGTATGGCCAAACTCAGTCATAGTCATTCATGATCTCACGTTCATGCACTCACTCTACTTTCCTCTAAAGTCACAGAATGTGAGCTCATGAATCAAGTATTATGAAGGTACTGGTTCTCTGAGACTTCGCTTGCTCGCCGAAAGCAACGCTCATGGGATCACAAGTATCCAGATGAAGAAAGAACACGCAACAAATTGGCCTCGACTTTCTTCCCGACTAAAGGGGTTCCAAGGGTTCATCTTGTGGTATAGTACATACTGATCGTCCGTCAAAACTTATAAAACTCCTTCTGTTGCATAATTATCGACAATCGTTTGATGTTAAGCAGCATCCCAGTTCTCGATGAAGCTACGTGATGAATGCTGTCCACGAGATGGATCTGATTATAGGTAATTCCGCCACATTCGTCCATCCATTGAAATGAGAGGCGAGCTAGAAAATTAGTCGCATCTCCAAGCGTACTAGGATTTAGTAAATACTAAATACACTCCTTCTCAAGCACGATGGCCTTCAAAACTCACCCCACACAAAGTTTTGTATTGTAGCACGAACTCAATACGATGTACTAGGCCGTAAGAGATTGTTGTCATCGTCGTCGTTGTTGTTGTTATTGCTGCTGAAGACTTGCCTGTTGCCTGCCTTGCTGTATATGTATCCAACACTGCGTTCAATGGCCGACCTTGCTTTGTTGCTTATCTGCTTGCCTACTCGCCTCCTCTTCGTTGAGAGTGGTGACTATAACGCGAATTGGTACGGACCGGTCCAGATTACCATGAAAGAACTGTTGTTCTTGGTATTCCGATACATTCGATTTGTAATCAACGCCACTCTTCAATCGGATTGCGCTAGAGAGTACTGGTTGCTGGCCGCCTCAATCCTCACGGTCGGAGGTGTTAGCCGTGGTGGACGCACTTGACGCTCGTACCAACCGACAGTTTTTGAGTCGACTCCTTTTGATCCTTTGGCAGAATCTGTTGTTTCTACGATACAACGGTTACCCCAGCTCCACTCTCGGATGGATCGGGCATCCCTCTATCCTCTATTGGTGTCGTGGACTGTAGTTCCGGTTGCATAGTTACCCCATGGTACCGGTCTTTCAAAGGAAATAAGACAAGCCAGCCAGCCAGCCAGCCAGCCAGCCAGCCTTTTTGCTTGCTAATTGAGTGTTTGAGCGTTACGTTGAGGCCCAACTAAAGTTGACTTGACTTAGGCCTCTGCATCGTGCTGTACAGGGCTATTTCAAGGCCAATGTTGGGATAGACGTTTCACTCGTAATAGCGGTTGGGGAAAAGGACAACTCAATAGCTTTCAGCCTTCTGCTACAATATCGATTCATGAGGGCCTGAACTCAGTGTTTGAAACTAGTCCGACTAATGACTAGAATGAACCTGTAGGGAAAAAAGTCAATGTCAAAGTAATCAAAGGAACTATTTAATGCTTTTATAGGATTAGGGGCCTCGCTTATGTCAGCTATTTGATCTTGAAATTACGTCACAAAACGGATCTCTTTGTATGTTCTAACTATGGAGAACCGCCCTCATGCTCAAAGTTACAAACAAACAGGATTGCTGATCACGGTGTCTGATGCAAGCGAGCGAGAGTGATTTGATTTAATGCTTACTGTATATGTACTGAACATGTATTGCAAACATAGTTATTGATCAATGATGGTGGCTCGTTACGCACATTTCAGCGATTGTATACATGTACCTATAAACACTTGGATTGATTGTGAGTGCAAGACCTATTACGCAATATAATTCTTACACTGGCACCTCTTTTCTAACGGGCATGTAACAGTAAAGGAAAGGAGCGAATATCAGCAGCCTTTTATTCCCTCAAGGCTGCTTCATCAATGGCCTTCAAACACGGATACAAAAATCAATCAAAATCCTATTGACTGGAGGAGGAGGAAAAGTCCCGCTTTCTCCTTTGGAAAGGAGAAAGGCTGAATGCAAGCATTTTCTTCTTGGAATTCTGAACAGCCTTTTCATGATTATTGCGCCAGCTGGGAATGTAAACAATCCGTGAGCAAGAGGAGTACTGAAGGAGAACTATTTTCATGGATTTTGCAGAATCACTCTCAAGGACTCTTATCATTACTCTTGGGCATTGCTACGTCAAGGAGAGCCATTAATCAGAAGTTACCCTTAGCTCTTATTTCGCTTGATTCCTCAAGCCTAAGAATTGATTTGCTCTAGCTTATTATGTCCTTGTACGTATAATGCTCTGAGAGTTCAGATTGAGAGGGAATGTGATTGTTAGTTGGAAACTCGCACATTCACTCACAATTCATCTGAGACACGTGGCAAGGCTGACCAAGGGAACCTATGATAAACAAAGGCTCTCAAGGGCGGTCATTTCCAACGGCTTTTGTTCTACTCTCGTCCTCTCTCCTTTCTGAACTTCCCTCAGAACCATTTGACCTACAGTTTAGATACGTATATACACCACGTTTAGAAGCTAGCCTATCATTTCTAACATTAATTTGGAACAGGAAGAAGTATAGAGTACATTTGGACTTGGAGTGGGCCTTGACTTGGCCTGTTCCATCAGGA
>NC_081448.1:6320251-6324854 GCF_007210705.1 Tigriopus californicus
GTATTCAAGCACACATTCCAAACTGTGAAGTTCCTCTAGTGTGCTGCTCAGATCCGCCGCCCTGCTGCCTACATACTTGCTACGGTATGTGTACTACGTGTATACGTACGTAGAGCGGTTGGTGCAAAGAAGCTGTTTCTTGCTCCTGTGTCCTCTGGATGCTCCTATGACGATACCATGACGGTACCATGAAGAAGGGAGGGCTGACGAAGGAAATGTAGGCCTTGTAACCAAGTGAGAGAATGCGTCATTTCGACTGCAATAAAGAAGCCAAACCATGCGCGATGCTAATGTGATATCGACCGGTTGTAGTGCTTCAAATCAATTCCAACTCGTTTGGATAGAGTAAGATGAAGTTCTGGTCAATTTTTACTGACCCTCAGTTCACAAGTCTATTACAATTTAGCCATGTATCTTTCTGTCAAACGAAAAGACACGCTCAGCATTGTGATGGTCTTACATCAAGATCAACACTCATAACATAGAACAAAAAGGTGGGGCTCATGAAAGAAATAGGTCAGGGGTTCACGTTCGTAATAGAGCTAGGGCAAGTTGTCTCTCGCTCTCTTCCGTCTTTTCTCCAGCTCTTCAGGTGATGGAGATGAAAGTGGGATGTTCAACATCTTACATCTTCAAAAAGCTTCTTGAGTGGACTGCCATAACGTGTTTAGAGCTGAGAAGGTGCAATGGTCTATTCGGCGATACGCCAAACAGGACAATTGTTCCTCGCCAGATGCAGAGTCAAGAGACTCGTCAAGGTTGCGAAAACGTTTCGGTTTTTCCCCCGTGTTACTCATCGACACAGCTCTATGATGTCGGTCTGCTGAGAAAAGAATTACCAGCGTTACACTTGGTTTTCTTTCCTTTCAAAATCAATGGAGTTCAGAAACTTGAGGCACCCCTAAGAAACGTCCACCGGTGCCAAACACTTCACGAGTTGTACACACGACGTCTTTACGTTGTAAATGAGGCGTAAAATACAAGCGCAAAAGGCACCTTCCACACTACGCTTGACATGAAAGAATCGCAAGCCATTTTCAATAGATTTTCCTTGTTGCACAACTTTCGCACAATCTCATGGAGGACAATGGTCTTCAGTGGAGCCCATGTACGTACATACTCGTACATATATAGGTACCGTACGTACGTGCAAGTAGGAGTAGAGGTACTTCTACTACTATTGTTAATGCTGCTGCTGCTGCTGTTGCTACTACTACCACCACTATCTTCGTAGGTGCACCTCCGTGCCGAAGTGTACGTATATTATGTACGTGAATAGAGTATGTGGCGAGTGATGACTTTCTGACGGGGACTGAGTTCGCTCAACGCAGTATAAGTGCCGACGAGTGATGTTGGAAAACTGAATGAGTTGCTGCTGTATCACTTGCTCAAAAAGCAAATCCGACCGTCACCGAAATTCTTTGTTTAGATATGAAGATGGATTGGCCCGCCAACACGACGAGGAGCCTACGTGACACGTGAAATCTTACGTCTTCCCTGATCGAGGGCGAAGGATGCCCAGAAAGTCTACACAAGACAGCTTTTTTGTATGGGGGTTCTTGTCTTGCTTGGATGTTTCAATTGCTGATTAGTCGTTCTTGGTGAAAGCACGAGAACTCGAAACTGGGATGATTGATCGAGGTCATCGCGTTTAGACTTCAACATACTCGATCTCAATCGCACTTGGACGTCGTCATTGTCGGACCAATATTCTGTATCCTTCCTTGCAGGTTGCTTCATCAGTACTTGCTGGTCTGATATGAATCGAGCAATGTAATGCACACTTGAAAAGGGCCTCTATTTCTTTTCGTGTCATCCATCTTGTTCCTATTTTGCGAAGTGATCATCTTCTAGATCCTCGATTGCCCTATCACCTCTTACGGGTTTGCCTGATCTTCCCATTCGATGTTTGAGGTCTTATCGTTGTCCTCAATTCATCTCTGAGAGAGTTGAGCCGGCAGGGAAGAAAGTCCTTCACTCAGAGTACAAAATAAAGAGAGTAAAAATAACCCAGACATTGAGCGGGACTGCTATCGGGCCTCGAGATGTCACAACCCCAATCTTGCGCTGAAAGCAGGTCTCCTCGCAGCTAGCCGTTTCTTTGAACGGCCAGACTCAGTTCATCCGTCTGCACTGTGCTGCGTACAATGCTCCTTGGCTGTTTGGTGCCCGAAGGGGGCAGGGGACCGACCGGTCGGTTCTCTCTCGGTTTGTTTTCAGATGGGAGAGTGCGTGAACGAACGGGAGTCGAGTCTCTTACTTTCCAGGCCCATAGGCCTGCCCAGACAGGATTGTGTGCAACAAAAGTGCAATGTCTGTTCGTCTGGACCTTTTGAAATTCACCCACTCACTTACTCATACACACACTCGCTCTCGCTCTCTTCTTCTCTTTTTCTTGGCCTGTTTTTGCTTCGTCTCCAATACTGAACAACGATCCTTGCGCTCTGTCTCGAGTCATTTAACTCCATTTAGTGTGTTATTAGAGCCATGGCCGGGCTATTACACAAATATCATGATGCGATCAATATGATGGCTACCTTTAGATTTTCTGATGTTGCAAAAGTCTTTTCATGTTGCGGTATGGCGCCTATTTGGCATATATTTGTGTGGTCCTGACATAACACGTGGAATCTAAGTGTTGTGCCATGTACGTACGTACAGTACTAAGACCAATTCTCTATTTATTTTAGGTACGCGAGTGTACGCTCCTCCCGAATGGATTCGGTTAAGCCGCTATGGCGGTGAAGAAGCCACGGTGTGGTCTCTCGGGATTCTACTCTTTGACATGGTTTGCGGTGACATCCCTTTTGAAACCGACGAGCAAATATGTCGAGCTGAACTGAGGTTTCGCTCGCGATTATCCCATGAGTGTCAAGATCTGATCCGCAGGTGCCTTCGTGTTCAAGCCGAGCACCGCCCTACTTTGGAAGAGATCTTGAAGCACCCGTGGCTTCGACACACGAGTGCCTCTGCTCCCTCCTCATCGCTATCCTCGTCGATACCCTCCTTGGCAGGCACCTCTACATCACCCCCCTCCTCTATGCGACATCATCATTCCCATCTACAGCCGACTTCCAGACAACCTGGGTTACCAATTCCTCGTCATGTTCATGCCAAGAAGACCCCCATTGGGGGCGTTCATCACCAAAGTCTCAATTCAGTGGGCAGTAGTATATCCGGTTTAATGAGCGCTGAAAGCAGTGCAGGCTCTACCCGCATTCCTACGAGGACCACTCCCCTCCTGGGCGACTCCACTCGGAATAATGGCCTTCTACTCCGTCACCATCATCAGCAACACCAACATCAACATCCTCTCTCGGAAGCTGTGGCTATGGACGTACTAGAGTCTTGTCACGACGAGTCGGTAGCAACATTGACGTCCTCGTCACCCCCTTCACCTGCAATATCATGCCGAGTCAAGGTGGAACAGATGGAACAATCTGGAGTTGCCGTTGAAGTGCCATCCCCTGTCGAGGCTCTGCCGCTTTTGACTACCACTTGTAATAGTAGCAATGCCAGCTATAGCACATTGTAGCACGAACTACTTGAAGACCCCTTATTACATGATTTCCATCTATTTAAGCCTTGTTTGCCCCTGTTTCTGTTTTTGGTTATCAATCGTAATTTGGGCAACTTTTTGTGTGTACCTTCTTGATAAGTCGACCGCTCTGTGCTCCATGCTCGACAAATGTCCCAAAGAGGCCATTGTAAAATAAAATCAGCCCTAACATTTGCCCAAGATTCTTAAAATCCTGTGGCGGCGTATCGCTCAGTCTGAAGTTTGCCTGAGCATTTGTAAATCCGTTTTGTGATTTTCAGTGGTTTTAAGACACGAAATGTTTCATCCAACGTACACTGCCAGAAACTTTAGAACATATGTGACATCTTTGTCTCGATCGACGTCTGGGTTGGGTGGGACATGTTCCACCCGCGATCCAATTATGGCGACTTTCAGTCACATTCAAGAAAGAAAACAACATACAAAGTGATCTTGCCGTAGATGAAATTCACACCTAACATAATGTGTTAACGACTTCTTTTTTTTGCAATATCTTGTAACAAAATCCCCGCCAAGTTTGGCGTTGAGTAAGTCCAGCTGACTGTATCACTTCACTTGACTTTCTTTAGACAATTGTAACTAATTAGCCACCAATTGGAGATAAATAAAGGCATAAATTTAATTGGACGAAAACCTTATTCCTGTGATGGCAACCAAATTTGTAGCAAATCAGTAACTAATACCCGACAGGACATCAATTCCTACCTGTTTCAAGGAACTACTCCTTCATTCAACTTCTTAAAATATGATTATCGATATGCACTAAAAACAATAACAGGAACAATAATTATTGCAAAATAACGATGATAATATTGCCCATCTAGTCACTCCTTTCCTAGTTAGCCCTTCATAGCTTCCTTTTGTCTCCTTTTTTGTCATATTCCCCTCTCCTACCCGGAAATAGAGCAATTACTGCAAGATTCGCCTTTGACGAAGCCCACATGGTCAAAGCGACCTATTCATTTGCAATCCCTCTGCCACGCCCCTGCAGAAAAAGTTGTAACATACATACAAAGAAGAACCGGTGATAAACAACCCCATTAT
>NC_081448.1:6324890-6355092 GCF_007210705.1 Tigriopus californicus
CTCCCGTTTGGTCTTCATTTTCCGAAACTTAATCATTCAACAGCTCTGAGAGTGAGTGGCAATTGCAAAGTATCGATTTTGAAGCCCCACCCTTCTGATTTGCCTTAAAACGGCAAATAATGATTGGCTGGTTTCTTTCTCTTCTCCTTCTTGCCGTCTCAACGCCCCATTGACTAGCACGCCTACTCAGGGCAGTGTCGAACTTTACCGATAATGAATCATATGTATTTGCTCAGCAAATCTTTGGCCACGATAAAATTTGCAGCCTTCTACAGACAAGCTTGCATACCTTGATCATTCAACACACACCAAGTAACTCAACCACAAACTTTTGTAATAAACATAACCCTACCCCTTTTGACGACAACACGGATGATGATAACACAAATAACGTTGATAATAACATTGATAATAAGAAAAATGACGATGATACACTCTGAATCCTACTGCTTTTATACCTGGACATAACCATCCATCGCAATTCTGACCTTAGCCCAGATTCTTTGGGTTGGAACACTCTTTCGCCATCCATCGACGACGGCTTTTCCAAAGAGGCATTAGATCAAGTTGTTTGACTGTAAATAGAGCAAATGACCCCCTGAATTCCCCGCTTACCAGAACGAACTATTCATCTAACCCCCGATACTTCCACTGTTATTGAAATCTGCCCCCCCCCTCATCCCTCATTGTCCCTGAACTCGACCACCCAACCCCACCCTTATTAAAAGATTGTCCAACTGAACTAAAAAGGCATCGGAATCTTGATCTAACGCCGTATCTTTAGTTTTCCAGCAGAAAAAGAAAATTTGGAAACACCGAAAAAAAATTTCATTTTATTGTCATTGATTTGGTCCCTTCATTTTCCTAGCATGACTCCACCCCAATTTGTTCATCTATTCATTTCAACGCACACATGGAAACAATCTACATACACCAAGCCACCAACCCTTTATGCTAGACAAGCAGCCATACTGTTGCATTGGTTAAAAAAAGACAGCCCCTCCCCCTTCTTTACCCCAACACCTATGACCTTTTTTTCGAATCGGCGGACTTCATTTTGAAATTTCCAATGCAATTGGTTTCAGGAACATGATTCCTTTTCAAACACATTGTTGAATTTCTTTCCTTATTGCCATACGTAGAAACATCGGTAGTGTTCGTACCGTCAGCACCCTTGAGAGGTGCGTGTACTCATTGACAATTCATGATGACGAGATTCGTTCGACCGATTTAACAGAACCTGGTGCAATTTTATTTTCTCTTACCAAATTTACAACAATCCACTCGTAGCATCATTCAAATTCTTCTATTACAAGAAAGATTTCCCTGATCCGATCATCGTCGGCCACCCCTTCTAGCACATGCATACATCCAGCAACCGGATCCCAGTCACGCCCGCGTGAAAAAAATTTAAGCAATGGGCGCCATATCTCTATTTTCTTCACTGCTCCGTATTTTTGTGAGGAATCGCGTTGATTCTTGTCAACTGGATTTGATTAGTCAAAACTAATCACGCCTTTAAAAATGCAACACTCCACTGCTTGTTTCTTAGCCCGGTCCCCCATCTTGGCGAAATCCCCAACCCATCTGATTAGTAACTATTCACGACGAATAATGAAATTTGTGCGCTTGTACATATTATACATCCGTACCAATTTATTTCCAATGAAAGAGGATCAACACCCTGATGCTTTTTGAATGTTTCTGTTTGTCCTGAGAGTTGACCAGACAAATAAATAAAGTCATGATTAACAAGAACTCCTAAACCTGTTTAATTTGAGAGCCGATCGCCATTATTCGAATGCCACTCTCAGGCTTTGCACAGAGATTTGCCTACATACAGACATTTGATGCATTCAGCAAACCGCCAGGGATAGTACGCGTATTTAAGCTTTATTCACTTGACTCCAGTGATTCCAATTGCAGAGATGGCAACCCTACCGACTGAACATCATTCTGGGTTAGCTTTGATCCCTAACGTACGCGTATGAGCGACGATTTGTATTGGCGGCCCTAGACCATGGGCTCCTCACAGGTCTCGCTTTTTTCTTGGGAGGATTATTTCATGAACCATCATGAGTGTTCGACTTACAGCTATAAAGTTGGCAAATTGGTCAGTCAGACCCGTCAAAGATGCTACGCAGAGTAGCTGTACCACGTTAGAGTAGGTGCCGGCAAGCCACACCCGATCACCAATGTGTCTTTGTTGAGACTTCCTTCAACAAGAAAGTACCGAACTGACGAAATATAAAGCACACGGGTATGGGCATTAATATGCGTGCCGATATCATTGACGATGAAATTACTTTTAATTAATCAATTGGTCAATTATCTAGTCCTCAATGTTTCCAAACTTTGGGATCAAGACATCACTGATCGATTTTATTAGAAATATAGGACGACGAAGGTAAAGCAAGCTTAAGAGAATTTCACATGTATACATATATGAGATCTGCTCCCTATAGTACTATTAAGTGCGCCAAAGCTAAAGAAATGGATTGTCCTTACGGCCAATTAATCTTAGGTGATGTGCATGCAAGTTTCCCAGATTGAAGATTTGCAAGCTCTCATTATGAAAAAGTGATTGTCTGGATAGTAACCTTGATCATTTTGAGACTGCAACACGAGATCTTGACAGATGAGCGTTCAGAGGTTCAAAGCCCTGGACCCACCACCTATAGAGCTCCCTCGCACTCAAAGCTCAGCCATTCAACCAAGTTAGACAATGCACAAATGGAGCAATGGTTAGTTGCTTGGTTGGTTGGCTGAGAGAATGAATGAACCACAAGCAGCTACAACGGCTGCAAGAGCAACACACAATAAACCCTCCACAACGACCCAAAGCGGTATTGGATGACGTCAGCCAGGCCTGACAAGGTCGACCAGGGTCCTAAACTCTCAGTTGTAAAAATTTGTGTACGACGGGCCGGCTTTTGGTAGGTACAAACATAAAGTAAATTAAGACATTAGAGCGGCATACTGGCAAAATCATGGAAGTGACAAACGTGGGCATTGTTATTCGACATGCAATATGTCAAAATTGCGAAATTTTCGTTTCCTTCTGATGTCTTAAAACTCTTGATTAGTTTTTGATCCCATTATAAAAAGAACAACACATGATATGAAGTCTAAGTTATTTACAAATCTGATCGAAAATTATTAAAATTATTTGATATAAACATTTCTATTTGTTCTTGCCAAGCACGAGAGTAAGCAATGCTCAAATTACGTAAGACATGATATGAACATTTTGAACTATTATAGAAAAGGCAATTATGTAAAGGAAGCTCTTGAATGAAGGTAAAGGGATAACATGAGCTCGTCGAGACTTTTAATCACTAGGAACATACTCATCAAATAACAAAAAACCTTAAAATCGAACGCTGATTTGTTTATGAACCTTTTTGAACGATCTGTCAGAAACGAAGAGCTCCATTCATGGCGTAATTAGCCCTTGGTTAAACATGAGGGATTTTGAAATTCGAAGCGTTTATTTTTAAGTATGATGACAAAGAGAATGACACTGAATGGCCTTAAACTGACCACAAAATCAAAAACACGTTATCCCCGACACCTTTTAAACCTCAATACACAGGGTACATATCAATCATCGAGGAATTGCTTTTATGAAGAACTTGTTGTTTTCTATTTCAACTTGTATCCAAAGAAGGGAAAATATTTCCTCATAATTTAAGTAAGGTTTGAACAGTTGTAGATTTGAGATGTGCAAAAATCAAATCATAAGACTTACTTCATGCACATTAAGTAACCCAAATCAAGATTACTACGTTTTAAATGTGCACGTACCGACCTAAAAGTTTATGAAAAGTCTGAAAATGGCTAATCTAAAGTTCTGACACAAATACTCTTAAACGTGATTCAGCTAAAATGGTCAGTTTTGTTAGAAAGGGCCCCTAGGTTACGTCATAAACACAATCCCCAAACTTGTACCGTAATTGAGGCTAATCTTCTCACTTGCAGGCTTTACCAATTGGAATCAAAGATCTTCGCAGGGAGCCTAGCCCATTTCAATTGACACTTGTAGTTCCCTCGGTTCAAATTTGAGGTTAGGGTACATCATTCCGTATCAGTAAAGCGCACACTCTCAGACTCTAGCAGTTCTTACCCTTCGTTTTAGCATCAGTGAATCAGTGAGGTGCTTCACCTTGTGTGTAGTGTATATGTATTACGAGTAGGTACCTACCATAGATAACTTCATATATGGTTTTCTATGGTACCTACGTAGTACCTTAGCTGAGACGTGGAGGGCCTATTGTTGCTATGGTAACTCCATTCAAATCCCAACACCACTATTTTTACGGATTGGGGACAAGTCTCTGGAAGTGTGTCGTATTTTTGAGAGATCTTCTACGTTAAATCTATACTTTAATAATATAGTTGTGTGGTGTAAATGTAATCGATACGTAAGTCAAGCACCTCCGCTCGGGTGTTCAGCTGCGCATTTGTGATATGTCGGATCGCAGTTAAGCACTGGTTTTTCCATTTATAATATCAATTAGGTATGCGTTGAAGGAACTTACATGGTAAATTGTGGCACGATTGGGGCTTTGGTTGACGAATAACAATCAATTGAAATTTGGCACTGTCTTTGTACTATTGGGAGTCATTCGAAGAAAATTGAATTTTGGTCGATTGTGGTGACGCGGGTTCGTGCCTCGTAACAATGATTGCGGTAGGTCTTAAAAACCCCTCAGCTCTACAAAAATCATTCAATTGTTCTGAAAATTCTTACCAAAGCTTCAGATTGTCATACGCAAAATTGTTTACAAAATAGGCCTGTTGGCTTGACTAGAACCGGAAACAATATTTTCGCTGANTTGGTAATTTCAAATAAGCCTGTTGGCTTGACTAGAACCGGAAACAATATTTTCGCTGAGAGGTGTCTATTGTCATCTTTGGCCAAGCCTTAAGATTCCTTTATATTTTAACTCATGAAAACTTTGGATTTGGAACCATCTATTAGTATTTTCAACTGCATTGTCCTTTCCCACCTGAGATATGGCAAATACGGAATAAAGATGTCACAAATAGAAGCCCTCAGAACCTAACGATTTAAGAGATGCAGAAATACAAAAGAGCAAGTGTCACGTAATTGAATTCACAATTTAAAGCTTTGCTACTAGAAGAAACGTTGAACACACTTAAATCTATTATGCATTCATGTCAATTAGATTTAACGTGGCTAAATAAGAAAGTCCTCATTATGAATGTTTTTCCTCCCAATGCGTGTCTGTTCATGAATAAACTCGATGACGTGTTTTCTCACAGGCTTCAATATTTATGATTACTTCATATTGACTTTAATATAAACAGAAGCCTGTCCTAAGTGTTGCTTCCTTTCTTGCTTAATTATTGATCACTTTCCCCTAAAATGAAGGAGGCTGCACATACATGTAGTACATATGTACGCAAGAGGCGGAGTGATCAGGAAAATTATTTGACTCTAGGAGGAATAATCAGGGTCACAAATGCGCTGTCCACGTAAATACGGGGACGTGATCTGTTTTCTGTCAAATACACTTAAGGAGCTCGAGTAAGATCTCGTTTTGACTGGCTTTGGCCGATTTGTTACTCGTAAGTGAGTTTCAATGAACAGTGGAGAGTCCTTGATCTCTGAAGAAACAAATAAGGCGCACCTGTTATGCTACAATGAGCCATAACGGAGAGCTGAGACAGGAATCCTAATTCATCGCCCCCCAGACTAGAATCTGACATTTCCTCGTATTATTTAGTATAACAATACTCGAAGTGCAGAGGTTCACGTAGATATTAGAAGGTTCACCACTTATTGTGCTTGAGGGGTGATCCACTTGAAATAAGCATTGCGTGACAACAAATGGCAAAGGTTTGTCTCGGTTACATAACATGAAATACCAATCAAATTGGACTAACTCGTACACTTGCACTGTCGAGCACTTTGACTAACCAAAAAACGGGGGCTTGCCAAATTTGTGAAAAGACGACGTACTTACGTTCGTTCAGTGGTCTTGTCAGTAAACAAGTTGTTAGGATCTGGGAGGAATTCCAAACAGGATTGAAATCGTTGGGGACTTCCCCATTGGATTTTTTCCTCTCCAGCTTTCAGGAACTCTTGAACGCTTGTTTATTGAGCATGAAGGAAAACAAGCGAATATGATTCCTGCATGTACACTTTTAATCAGACATATAAACGATTGTCTGTTTAAACGCCGTCAAAACCCAACTCTTGCGCAATATCAACGATAGGAAACGTGGGAGGAGATTGTTATATGAGGTGATCACCCTTTGTTCAGTAACCCACCTTATGTGTAAGTATGTGGTTACTAAACCCAATTTCAAGCAAGTGCGTTTCACTGCCTAAGTCTTTCCTAGAATGTTAGGTTAGATGAGCTACCAGTTTCATTGAAAAAATCATAATGGTCATGTGAAGGACGTCCCTCTCTCTCTCTCTTCCTCTCTCTTGATTCGACCTTGGATGCATTGCAAAGGGCTTCCCTTCCAAAAGCATGTGCAATTTTGCAAAACCCACTGTGTGGAATCGCAGCTCAGGGCCGAGTCACGTCACCACACAGTGATTCGCCGGAAAACTGCACCAGGCCTGTTGTCGTTGTTCCAATGGGGCTCATCCGTCTGTCCGTCCGTCCGGCGGTCCGTTCATCCAGCTGTTGCGTGGCTTTCCACCAACTTTTTTGAGTGAGGTTCACGGACGGCACGAACGCAAAGGCAAAGCAAAGTGGGGACCAACAATCAGGCAATCCACCCATCTTGGCAATTGTACAGGTTGCCCCTCACTCAGCTCATTGGTATTAGAAGGGTTGGTGGGTTGGAAAGAACAATACGGACGCTCATCGCAGGATTGGACAATCCACATTAGTCTCCTTGTCCGGGTCCATTAGCGGTATTAAGCATATAGTAAGTAGATAGAGTGTTGGCGGAGATAGAATTGACGGACGATGATAAGACAGTTGGGCAACAATGGATTCTCATGCAAGAGTCTCTGTATGAGGAAAACGGAGCGAAAAGCCTTAGTGCAAAAAAGAGGTGTGGCGATCTTGCCTCGTGGGATCGGAGAATGAATTCTTTATTTATGTCAAACGAAAAACGAGCCTCGGTTGTCGAATGGTGCAAATATAATCTGTTCCAAAAACAAGGACCCATATCCTGGATGCTGTTGGGCTCTCAGGACCGTGACCAGTTGTAACAATATGACCAGCCAAATGCACGGTGGTGCACAAGTGTGTGATCCTGTCTTTTGTCAAATAGGGAAAATGTTTGTACTTTGACTACGTGAAATGGAGTTTCCTTCAGTTCAAGATCAATGATCCTTCCTCATGATTTCCATCCAAGGCTGTTTGTCCCTTCGCCAAAACTCCAGCATGATCCACACGCCAGCAGAACTACCATTCAAGATTATTTATGAGTGTACTTTGAAGTCATGCAATTTGGTTGGTAGGCATAGGATAGGGTCCTTTCTGCGGTCCTGGCCCAGGGTAGAAGGACCAAGGAGCTGGAAGCTCACATCTAGAAGGTGTGTACGGGTGCGTACAGTATAAGTCGATGCGAGTGCGCACCCTTTGGCCTATTCATCCTTTGCCCCGTGATTTATGTGATGTTTGCCAAGGTGAAATGTCGAAGACAATTATGCACTTTGGGAATGGCTGCGCATTTCCAGGATCGCACCCAATATCTAAGATGGGCGAGACGGAGCGGGAGAGAGTACAAACAGCCATAAGGGTACAATCTCTTTCGGCTCCCATCCGGCTTGCAGAAAACGGATCAGTGGCAGTTTGGCTGGCTGGCCAACTAACTAACTGGATGGATGGATGGATGGGCCATAGAGGTTATTATGTATGTTGGATGAGCCAATCAATGAATGAATGGAGGGGGTAGGGTTGCCCCGACGCCCTGAAGAAGTCATGGTGCGCCTTGAAATTGATCTAGTCATCCAACCACGGCTCCAAGTTGTCGTGCCATAATTGCTCTGATTTCTGACTCTTTAATGTACCTGAGATTTGAAAAGATTACATGGACACACGTGCACTTTGTAACTTTTAAAAAAGCTGTTTTTTCTTATCTCAAAAAGTATTTCATTCGTATCGTTGGATGCTGAATGGAAGGGTGAGGGCTCCAAAGTCCCAATTATTAGAGCTCTAGCTACGTTTGGTTCAGAGCCAAACGACTTTCATCCATAGAAGTCGAGAGTAAATTTGCATGAATGTTTCGCAATGCGATTTCAGGAAGCAGAATGAAAAAAAGAATCAAAGCAATTTGAATGTTCATCTCCAGGTATTCAAAAAGGATACGATGAAAAAATCTCAGATCACGATCAAGGGGGAAATGTTATTGGCATCTGGCATTACCTAACCATTCATAAAACGCCGGCTAAATCTCGTCAAGGCCAGCATTTTCAAGGTCTTCTGATTCACTTCGTGGATGGATAATACAGGGCATTGCAAATTTAAGGACGCCTAATTGAGGCCCAGCCACATCAAATCAACTTGGCCAAAGTACGAAAAGTTCTGCTTTTATAGTGTGTCCCAAATGCATCTGCGTGTGCATGCATTAGTTCGGGTCATTCCCAGAGTCGTATATCTACGTAGAGACGGAAAGCAATGAGCAGAAGGAGTAAGAGTGGAATTTGGCAAACCTTCCAAGCTGTTGTGGGCCCAATTGGCGAGGATTTGACGGTTCGACCGAGTAGTGCGAGATCGTCGCTGACCTTGAGAATAACTCTTCCGTTGCACAAGCTTCGAACTTCTTCTCCAACTTACAATCTGAACCGAAATGCACTTGCTGGGGCGCTCATCCTCGCCACGGTCCTATTGATACCCTACCTTCGTTCGCTCAGTCCGTATGTTCGAGTTTGCATGCTTGTGTTGCAACTGCTGCTACTGGTACTGCGGTCGCTGGATCTCTGAACAACGGATACGACCACGTAGCTTGAGGAGCACGAGTTCTCTGGAATTGGAACGACGACTCCAAAGAGTCCGCAAGTGCATGAATGCATGCATGTTTGATGCACCGACCAAATCACCCTCACATGAGGGCGAAGCAGCAAGGAAATATTTTCACAACATGCTGCGGTGACAGCAAATGCCGTCGTGGCTTTCTCAGCCAAAAGCTTCGGAGCATGATGATGGTGATGATGATGATGAGCACATGGAGCATGCATATTTAAGGAGACACAAGCGGGTCATTTAGTGGGTACGCAGGTGGAAACCGAAAGGATTTGATCGATCCCCGATTCGATTCGAGCCAAGGAAGAAGAAATAAAGCTGGTCATGAGATTAGCCACAAAACATGAAGCAACGACACCCCCTCGATTAGGTTTATGGGCCAGATTTGCACTGCTGGACAGACCATGAAATACTGAAAAAATGGGCTTTTGTTTGTTTAATTCTGTCCGGAGGAAGTTGCGTCAGAGCAAATCTTGCTGATGAAGCAGAACGATTTTCGCGTTACGCACTATCTTCTTTTTCGAATGGGCAAACCCCATTGGACAATATAAAAAAGGCAGCGGATAAAAGCTATGCACACACGTACTTGTCTTCGCTTTTCGGTGGAGTCTCCAAATACGGCCAATTAATCACAAGTCTAGCGCCGATCACTTCTTATCGATTCAGTTGTACTGCATAATTGATGGATTATTGGATTTTTGGGGGGAAAACATAGATCGGGCGATTCGGATCTATCTCACTCATCGAAAATCTAAGCAGCCAGTGAAGACAGAATTATTCTCCAAGGCAAAAGGGCACGAGTTCCAAGATCTTTCCGCAGCATAAAACGTCCGGAGAAGAATGCACTCTACTTCCCATATCTAACTCGAAAGGTTCAACATGACCCAGAATGTGAAGCGAAACCTCCGTGTACAAGTGCAGTGGGGCAGGCAGCAAGTCCAATTCGCCTGTCACGAAGGCTGAAGTTGTGCAAAATTCTGCAGCAAAAAAGTAACAGCCCTCGAGAAGCACAGCAGCGATTGGCAAACACAAATTTAGAGACCGAGATTCTGCAGCAAAACTGCCATCTTTTCGTCTGCGTTGGACTGCAGCGACTAGAATTTCGCACATATATTTCTCTCTTCCTTTCCCCCTTCCTTCCACGTGGTATAGCAGAAGTAGGGAGAAAAAGATTTGTGACCCGAGCATGACAAGAAATAGCCCATTGGGATGAGCCTCAAGGCCAAGACAGATATGGCTGGTGCTACGGATCTTGTTGGTTCATTTGAAACCCTAGTTATATTGGGGCATTGTATCAACTTTGTAAGAATGAAGTCCTCGTCGAAACAACAAACAAGCAAACAAAGGCAAAGAGCAGATTGATTATCCAGTTGTTGAAAGGGCAGAGAAAACAAAAGCACTTGGCTTAGTTATTGATCTACTATCTCAGTTAGGAATACTTTTCCGAAGTGCAAGTGATGCTCTAGGCTCGAGCACGCCTCAACACAAATGTGAACAATTACTAACAGATATATTTGTGAAAAGGTTTCTACTGACTTGGAAAAGGGTTTCCCAATGTACATGATACATCTGGTTTGACTGCCTCCGTTTCGAACTCGGTTGGGAATAGACCGAAACGGTTCTCGTCCGTTTGGCAATAAATCAAAAAGTAAAGGATATGGAGCAGTTCTCTCCTGTTTTCCATTCTCGTCTTTTCCAAAAATTAGGCTCCTCTGTACCCTCAAAAGCAATTGCTCACTTTTGTTTACTGCCTGCCAGCTTTGAAATATATTATGCAGTGCAGTCGATATCACCCTGGGTCTTGAGTTGCACTTCAAAGCAAAAGTGCCCGTCTGTGTAATTAACCGAACAATCTGACCGGTTCCACGAATGATCTGTCCTTGGGAATCGACCAAAAGGAGGGCCCATCATTTACAACTCGATCAGACGCTCGATCAGGTTTTATTCTCGCTACGAGAATTCCGTCGAACAAATGGAATGCAACGAGCATTAGGAACAAACACTTGTGTAAAAAAAAGAGCCGAACCTTGCGACGGCGGATGACTTGACGGTGCAAAAATATCTTCCAATGAGACAGATGCTTCTTGCGTCCAATGCGTTGGAACCTACAATACATTGGCCTCCATTTACCAAATTACTACCATGATTCACGTATGAGCCCACCTTACCCAGCATGGTCAGAACAGAGAAGTGATCTTGCAAGGCCTTAAATGCATCGAACATGCCTGGTTTTAACCCGTCTGCTCCTACAGGTGCACGTTAGTCAGGTTGAAGCGATATTAGAGACGTATAGGATGAGAACTGATAAAGCCAGTCCAAGCGTTTACATGTAATACATAATCTGATCCAACCAATCTTTCGACGTAAGAGCCTATAAGGGTTAATCAGAGCAACTATTGGCGAAGCTCCAGCTATCATCAGGCCGTCAAAGACGTGCTCTTTCTCTTCATGTGGATCTCTAAGCAGAACCTCTCATAGAAGTGAAAGGCTATCGGTCTGGTTGAACAGCGCCACGTCTGCAGACTGAGAATGCTAGGCACCGTATGTACACTCTGGTGTCGAAGGTAGAAGAGGCCTCGTTGTTAGGCCGACGTCGGGTTCAGTTGGCGGGTGTCGAAGATGCAAGTCAGCTTTAAAGGCGACATTCGCCAAATATCAAGGCCACGGGAACCACAACTCGAATCCCAGTCAAAACATAGCTCGAGTGCCGGCAAATATTGCAAATGGATTGATTAGTTAAGTTTTAGGCATTACTGCTGCCTTTTTCTTTTTAGTAAGGGCTTTTGGGTTTGTGGTCTAGATTCTGATCTTACCATTGTTTCCAAATGTATCTTTGGCTCACATGAGTATGATTGGTTTGACTACCCCATGTTAGTAGAAGTCCTTAACATTGAGCTTCAGTGTTTTATGGAAAATTGCAACCAGTCATTGTTCTGCTTATGTTACACGTTATGGAACCTCGAAGCAATATTTTAGCTTTTGTAGCCCTGACTCTAAATATAATGATGGTTAAGATGATTGGTTAACCTAAAAGGTTTCATCAACAAAGCTGCAGACCGACCATAGGTGGAGAGATTTCAACTAAATTCCCAAATTCGTCAAGTTATGAATGTTAAGAGGTGACGTTAGAGAGTAAAACAATATCTCATTCTGAAAGCAATACTTTTCACCATAGAGATATGGTTAAATATCAATTTATTCAATGCTATACCAAGCTCTCTTTTATGTGTTTATGTATGTCAGACGATCTCATTTTTTTTTGGCGAGTTCATTGGAAGGAAGCATGACGAGACAGTTGTCCAACATGTCGTATGTCGTCGTGGTGAGAAAAACGTGAGGATCTTGTGCTCACCAAATATGGTCCAACGTTTGTCAACGAAGAAGGGTCCTCAGACCTGTATCTACGTAGAGTTGAAATGTACTACGCAATAACCGAGCCGGCGGGTTTCAATTCTCATCTTATGTGTTGGTCCATAATAAAGAACGGAGGAAGAATGGAAGAGAAGCAACTTCTCCGGATTTTTTGGTCTCATTTTCGTAAGAAATGTTCCCATTCCATATTTCAGTTCCATTGTGGAAAATATGCGATGTAATCTTTTCATCGAGAATTGCAAGTAAGAAAATGTAGGGTGAATCACCCTGGCCTATAGGTTTGCGCTTCTGTATTCATGTAGTAGATACGAAGGGCTCGTTTTACACCAGTTCCGGGAGGCGAACCGGTTTTCCATGCAAAAAATGTGCGAGCCTTGATAATGCTCGTCTATTATTGCAGATCACTTCCACGCCAATCTACGATTCTACACCTTGATAGTAGGGCACGAATTTCTCCTACTCTAGTATTGCTCGAGGATTACATTGCACAATTTAGCAGAAAAAAGCAGCTCATTTTGGCAAGTTGGCAAGATAAAGGACCAAACTTGTTGACTCAGAGCTGTTCCAATTCTCGGATCCTGCGATCCCAGACGTCTGGTCTCGCTTGACATGACGTGGATAATATTATCAGGTCTTCTCATCGTAAATTTGACAATTTATTGCAAGCACCTTAAAAATTCGTATGTTCATCATTCTTCACCCGCCATTACTCCCCTAAGAAAGAGAACACTTCGCCGAATAGTAGTAGTACTGTATATCACCGAAGAGCCCTTCAGAGATGGCTCAAGGCACTTGGAAATTGCACTTGCAATCCTTCTCCTCGATTCAATTCAAACCTTCCCGCAGTTTCCTGGAAATGGCAAATATCCCTTATTTGCGGTGGCAAGAGGCCTCAAAAACGATTCCTCTTACACTCAATGCTTACGTACACACCCACAATACCGGACAACGTCATTTTGTCTTGGATCCAATTGGACCTCCCCCCCTCCTCTCCTTCTCTACTCCCCTTACGCGCAATATGTTTTGTAATTCTAGCCATTAGACAACCCATTTTCATTGACGATTGGGTGATTCGTTAGCCTGCTTGCAGGAAACAGAGCTCACAATTGGAAATGAGACGCAATTTTCGGAGGAGGCTTCTTTGAGTCGACAACAGATTGATAATGAACATTAGAATTGGATCGGATGTGATTGCTTTTCAAGTGTTCATCAACTGAAGAGGCTTTCATCTTCGTCGTATTTTTCATACCCATCGTTAATCATTCGTCTTATTCCATGGTTTTCTTCACGGAACACTATGACAAAGCCGAAGGTTTTTTCGCAAACTCAACAAACTTAGATATTCTTACGTACGTAAGTATGTAGTATGTACGTACGCTCTTCTTGTTGCCCATGGTTGTCTCCCGGTGCACATTTAGTTTGAGGTGTTGTGTACGTCGGGTTTGGCCACGATCCGTCGTCTTCAGTACCACGATGCTTGAGTACAAAGGCATGTGCACCAGTCTACGCACGATGTGGTGTACGTATCAAGAGAGTACATTATAGTTGTAGAGGTCTTTTCATGGCGTTGCCAATGGCCTTCGCGATTCCCTTGCATTCCTCTAAAGTTCAAACCGTGGGAATTTTCACTCAAGTGCAGTTTGGCAGTTCGAGAATTTTCCTTAAGCCTTAGAAAATCAAGTTTGCCCAAGATGGGTGCATATTCCCACAATCGGGTTATGTGTTGGTATGTGGAAGCGTCATTGTTATTCAAGGCGTATTTTTTCCTCTTTGTCAAACGAGTTTAGTGTACGCTCATTGTTTCAATTAATAGCCCGGCACATCTTGAATCACGGGGATACACCATGTTAGTTAGATTTTAGTCTGATGTCAAAAAGTTCAAGGGCAACTCATCAAAAATTTATATTAACCAAGAGGTTGATGTTACGAATAGTTATTCCCAAACTTGTTAGATTGCAAATAGATAATCGATATCTTCCCCGTAGACATTGACTTTCCGAGGTGTTCAGACGAGGAGCACCCACTATCATTTGATTTTGTTCATAAGAGGAACAGTACCGGTTCCTACACATCAACGTTAGAACGTTTTTCAATGACTACTGTATGCGTGTGTACGGACATAAATTATCTTATCTTTTGAGCAACAGTAACCTCAACGGCTGATATCCAATCCATTTTCGTGATGACATAAGAAAAGGGCATTGAAAAAAAGGACTCTGGTTAATTTTCATAGTTAAGATTATTTAGAGTAATAAACAACACAGAGATATTCACAATTCTAGATGGGCTTCTACCACGTTCGTAAGATTATGTTATTTTTCATGATTCTATAAGGAAATATATTCTAGTTGTCGTATTCTAATAATACATAAACGAGTGTTTTTCCAATACACTAACGAAAAGAGTGCCTTAATGCAAAAATGATTTAAAATCGAATAAGATAATTCACTCTGTACAAGGATTATCATAATCAATATGGCAGTCACATTTCACCCCACGTTCAGGTCTAAGATCAAGTTTCTGAACATCCCTTTACGTCGTACTCTGACATTGGGATATTTGATCTGCAGTAGGACAATGCAACGATAACACCGTAAGAACGAATTAGATGGAATGACTCACTTCCAGATTTCAATTGATGACAGAAAGGGTTTGACTTGGTGCGAGCGAACAAACGTTTGTACGTTCTTACCTTAATCACTCGGTTAATGACAAAACAAACGAACGGTCAGGAAAGCTGAAAATGCATTCGACAAGGGATTAAATGTCAGGCTTCGAGAAAACCTCATGATGCCTATAAAATTAGCGATGATTCCAAAGTTCAAGGTAGTCCGTCAGACCCTTTTCGCAAGAGCAATGCCAACAAAGCTTCAACAAAGATGTTCACCGGTAAGGTACACAATCTTATGTTGATATTTACGGTACTTGAGTGCTCGCTCTTAGAGTGCAGTGTGCATCCAAGGACTTGTCTTTTGACATGGGGTTGGATGCGGGAATTTTATTTCGATTCCCGAGCGAGTTCAAATGACTTATGCAGGCATTTCCTGCTTAATTTCGCCAACACCTTCAGGATTGCATTCCGGAATGAAAATCGACCTTAAGTGCAAGACGCTGTGGTTGAATGACGAAACTGAAACCACTCCACACCATGAGCAGATTGTGTCTGATTTTAAGCAGAGATCACTGTAAAGAACTGTGAGTTAAATCTATTTGATTTTCAAGTGCATTATGCTGGTTCATTTTGAAAAAAATATATCACCTTGTACATACAAACCATTCCACACCACCTCACAGTGATATATTGATATTTAACGTTTGATATTATCCTTTCCATGTACTTAATAAGGGAAGATCAACTCACTTGGCCAAGAGCCCGGGCTTAAAAATGAATACTAGTTTGTGTCTAAAAAGAGGAAAACATGTGAAAGTTTTTGAGGGAATCAAGGGATTCTCGTTTCGTCCTTGGTCTTTTCATATTAGCTCCAAAATCATTGGTTCAAAATTGTCCATGACTCGAGGACTGTGCAAGTCTCCTCCAAGCTAGTCACGGGCTCATGGCGATGATGACGAGTTCTTCAATCGAAGAGGAAAAAAGGATGAAGTGAAAGTGTACAATGCTCAAAAGGCCGGAAAAATTCCTTCGCCGTGGAAGCCACGACGAGGACCGACAAGGGGCAGACCTTTGACGCCCAGCAGAGGAGTACAAACGCGAAGGCCACTCACTTACTCGCTCACTCAGTGGCGATTGGCGATTGGCGATTAGCCACTGACCACGCGGTCAGTCCTACGATTGAGACCCTCAAATTCCGCGCTTAGGAACAAATCACGAGAAAAATCTGGCTGGAAAAAAAGGGGAGAAAAAAAGATTGAGAACGTGGCTCAAAGAAACGAAGAAACGAACAATGAAGAGCATGTTGTTGCACTTTTCACAGATCTTGGATGGAAACGATTTCTGGAATTGTACCCAAACCCTCTTGTTATGTAGTTATGCAATGGACAGCCGTCTCAATTTATTGGCGCCTTCATTTTTTGCGACTTTTACATGTCGTTGCTACTTCATTTTTTATCTTCGCTCTGGGATCCAGAGAAATTGAATTAAGAATTTGCATTCTCAAGTGAGCTTTTCTGACTTATTGGGGGGTTTCGGGTGATTCAAAATGCAAGGTACAAGCGATTTGTTTTCAGAAGGAGCATCCACTACGCAATGTGCCAAAATAGTAATTCGTACGTAAGTTGTTTCCTAATATCTTGTTAGCCCTTTTCATATCGAGTGAGTTCTTAAAAGCTGCTTTATGAAAACTTTTGGACTGGATCCTCCTTCAGCTCATTTCATGGTTTGAACCACGTTTAACCTCTTAGACTTTCAAGGATATTAAATGGAAGATACAAAACTTGCTTGATCATGGATTGCCATCGTTATGATACTCACCAAGCGCGCCTTTTCACGCCTCAGACATGATTCATAGAGTTTCCAGTCACTGAATAACATGATATCATGAAACAGCCAGCTCCGATGCCAATCAATGCCCTAGCAAACAAATCTGAGAACGAGACGACAATTTCTTTAACTCAAATATGTATTTATGCGAGAGATTACTTTTTCCACGAACTTATTGGGGTCAACCGAAACAAGTTTTTCTGTCATCAGTTGTTGGCCGACTTGACAAAGAAAACCTTTAAGAATCAGTTCGTTGGCATCTGATACAGTTTCCACTTTCCAAGATATGCTTGAACAATTGACAATTCTCAACCGCAAATTGAACCCGTTTAGAACAAAGAACCCCCCACCTTAGTTTAAAGGTGTTCAAGAGTGAGTCGATATAAAGATCCTAGAGAGGGAGAGAGAAAGAGAGAATAGTCCTTGAATAAGTAAGCGCAAACAATCATTTACAGATAAGGAGACCAAAACACATGGTTTTCTTTGTTTTCTTTGTTGAAGATTTAGATATCACCAAATCAAAGATTCATGACCTAGGAAAAAGCACAGAGGGTTTGGTTAGCGTGCCGCCATTTATGGATCAGCCATTGGACCAAATGAATATTCTTTGTTCATTCCAGTTTTCGCTGTCTAACGGTTCCTCCATTCTTTTCGCCCTGGGGCCGTCAGTCAACAAGCACCATTACAACTATTACTATTGTTACTACTATGCATAGTGAGTGAAGAAGTGCCTTCTTTTCATTGGAACTCCCTGACGTCAATCATATGCGCTATGCGCAAAGACCTACTTACTCCGATGAGCTGTCATTGGATCACAAAGTCGGTTCCAACCATTTAATCATAGAGCAAAGTTAAATGCTTCGGACATGCTTACGAGGCACCACACACCATACACCATATACACATTTGGGATCAAAAATGTCTTCCGAAGACCATTACACGCCATGGGAAAATCTTGACCTGGCTTCCAGTTTCTTTCAATACTAGGGCTTGATCTACTATGCAAAAGTGCTTACAACCAGACCAAAGCATTCCCATCAAAACTACAAAAACTCACAGTGATAGGAAATACAGGTTTAAAAGACAATTCAGAAAAAACAAGAGAAATCGAGCCATCGTTGCTAGTTGCAACGAATTGCCAATAAGCCATTTCACTATCGTATTTGCAAACCTGGGATTGAAATAGTGTACAAAAGTTCTTTTTTGCCTTTTCGGCAAAGAGCAAGCCTGGGTCTGGTGAACGTATGCGTGTGTGTGCATATGATTTGTCGGGATTGATTAAAGGTAACCTTTTATTTTATATGTATTCTTTTGCCTTGAGAGTTAGTACTCGTAGTTGTGCGCCCTCTAGTACATTTGGAAAATAAGATCTACAGTACTGCTGTCAGTGCGTTACTTTCCCTCTCGTTTCAGACTCGGTTTCTCCATCCCCATCCCAATTGGCTAACATGATGAAAGAGCATACACTATTCCATGTACATACGTAGTATGTATGGGATGGGGGATTGAAAGCCAGTGAACACATACTGTACTATACTATACTAACAGCTTGCTCACATCCAGCCTATGAAAGTATCGTTCGTAGCCCGTAGATATGTATATACATGTCCAACTAGGTGGCGTCCGTACGTATGTACGTCGAGTGGGAGCTCACTAGGTATTTGCTGGAGTCTCCCCTCTCCCCTCTGTTCATATTCAGTGTAGTACATGTACTACTCGTAAAGTCTCTCTCCAAAGCTTCTTCTTCGATCCGAGTGTTAAAGTCCCTGATAGGCAACCTTCCCCTTGGCATTCGCCGAGCAACTGAAGATCTACTACTGCTACTACCAATACATACTACGTTAAGCCTTCATCTGAGAGATTTGAAAGATAAAGCAGTGAACTGCTGTTATGCTCTGAAGTGAATGAGGTTACCTCAGTGATCCCAGTCAGATATGTGATCCACCAGCCACCACTAGCGTTGAAATTTGGAGCTAGTACAATCTCCCCTTAGCTAATGTTCAGAGGTACAGTATAGAGTACGTATTACCTGCCGTAAAAGTAGGATCGTTCTCGCCTTTAACTGATGATGCCCGCTTTTATGGTGCTGGGTTCCCTCCTACAACAGAAGTACTGCATACTTACAATCGGACATAAAACACCCCTCCTCGAATCTCATAATGAAATTATGGGAGCCATCAATAGTAGGTAGACCTCCTCATCACTGATGTGGCTTTCGTTGTTGCTGAAGAAGAGAAGGAGGCCGTTTGAGGGTCACTTTCGAAAGCAAGGACAAAATTCGGAACATGGAACATTACACCGAATGAGGGGGCTGCCAATGGAGTCTTTCCGCCTCAACGTTATAGACAGTTAGTAATTTGAGAGGGGCACAAATTCCATCCCAACGTGTATATGTCCTTCAATGTGTTTCTCGATTTTAAGCGCGTTTTCCTCTCTTCCTCTCTAGAGAAGGTATCGAACGTACGTACTGCACATACGGGTACGTCCAAATCCCTCGATAGTTCTCCCCTCTCTGGCAGAATTGTTGTGTTGTTTGTTAAGCAACAGACATCTGCCTTCATAAAATGAGCAAATGGGAAGATTGGGAATACTCTCCGTATACACAGGCAGAGTGTCCTACTCTCCTCAACGCACGTTTCCACTACACCCTACATGAATTCATTCGGAGTGTGGCGTGGAACCCATGAACATACATACGGCTTTTCCACCCTAGACCCAAACAAGGGATGCCTAATTCACCCACTGACCCCATTAAGGGCAAATAATTCGGCCAATATCGCCCCTTGATCATCCCTCGAGAGCGTACTAGTGCGCGTCCGTTGGATCAATCAGACTTTCACGGACAGTGAATGAAAGATCAGGCGACGACAACTTTCGATGAATCGAGGAGAGTATAAAGATCACATGTTGTTTCACGGAATAAAGTACTCAGACGACAGTAGTAACCATAAGATTTAAAAGTGAGTTGGCATGACATTTCGAATCACTTAAATGCCACTGACATCTGTGATGGTGGATATGAGGGTGAGGCGGGTCTACGCCATTGGTTTCTTGAAATACGTAGGTTCTAGTACATACATCCTCAGCGAAGCGAGGAGCTCAATTGTTCGTAGAAAGCTGACTCGATTACAAAGGTCTGTCAACCATGTTTCGTAACCGTGCTCCAACGAGCTACCTACGCACATACTGTATGGTGGATAGTGGTTCAATTAACCTCAGAAGAGAGCTTTGAATGTCAGGGACTCGTTTTTTATCCCTCTCCCCCTCTAGTCTTGAACCATATGACATATTAGAAAAATGCAATGCCCCCTTCTTTCTTCGTATTCCCCCGCCACCATTCTTACTTTTTCGAGCAAACATGTTACCTAGGCAGGTGGTGAGACCGTGGAGCCGTTTTAGAAGAGATTATTTATGCTGTTTATTCAAGCATTGAAGCTTGACTACTTCGCCTGGCCAGACCCTCTAATTACATTATTGAATTGCGCACTGTCAATAAATGCACTCAATGGAGATTTGCGTGTTCGATTGATCAGAGGTGACCTTTCTGTCTTCTGTCTCTGATCGTTAGTATTATAGTTAGTTAGGTAGTCACGGCCAAATCCGTCGCAATATTTTTTGGATACCAGCTGGTGCAACGTTTTACTCGGGCTTAATCGAAAATCAAGAGAGTAGACACACCATCTTTCCAATTTAATGGAAGAATGATCAACATAAACAACACAATGGGTTGAACAGTTATTGATTGAAAATAGTTCGAAATGCCGTGAACAATGGAAGTGTTCACAGAGCCCGAGTAAATTTTGCCTGAAAAGAATTCCAGTTTCCAATATACGTTCTCAATGGGCGAGCCCTAACAGTTAGTTACATATGTCCAGGAGGGTTTACACTAGAAAACCCGAATTAGTCCAAGTTCCAAAAAGTCTGCTTGTCAGGGTTGGCACAAGTCCATTCAAGCGCGAAATCTACAAGTCATTTTAGGTGAATAACAGTGCCCGAGCATAATGATGAGGATATTCGACCTCGAAGGACAGAGGGAGCAATCAAATGGACACAGTCAGTCTCATACTCTCTCCGTCCCAAAGTGGATAACCCGAAACTAGAGCATGATCCGTTTACTATTCCGTTCATGCCTTGCGCCGAGGATGACCAGTGACAACCAATGACTTCTAATTCCTTGTAAGTATACCAACATAAGTCTTGATATGGCTTTTATTGGGCTCTTCACCACCAATTGGACTCCTCATGGGTTGGTTCTTGGAGCACCCCGTTGCATGATGGACTACATTTAGATTCAGGCCAGCACTACGATGACGACGTGACTTTGAGGTGCATTTGGACCAGAATTCAAGTCTGTGTCTTTCTAACCTCGTGCGTCTTTGGCCTCACGGTTGATTTGAGAAGTGCAAGGAACATTGGTTATTTGCATCAGAAGAGGCCATGAAAACCAGAAATTTTCGGCCAAGTTCAAACCTGGACAAGCTATTCGTCCGACATGTTAAGACTATTTCAGTACAAGGTTGGCCCTGTTTGGATCATGAAACTGAGGACTGTTTGGTGTTTCTCCACAACAACTCTCAAGTTTGAGTGGTACGAAGGAAACTCAGCGACATCCGGTCTGTTTTTGTTGCTGACCTGGTCCGAATTGGAAAGTCAGCAAGTCCTTGGAAATATCTGACAAGCAAAGATAGATTGGGCTTTTTCCGAAATGGAAGAGCTCAAACCCAATGAGAGGAAACAAAAAACAAGTCTTTCAATTGCTTCAGAAAAATAGCTAGCCGATGTGGTTGAATGTTCTGATTTGGAATTGGTTGATACTGCACGTTTTCTTGGCATCTTGCATGAAACGTCAAAAATGGAATGAGCATCATGACATTGCATTTATCTAATAATATATTTTTGTGGGTAGGTTTGACAAACCAAGTGGCAAATGAATAGTTGTTACCTCAAGCTCGGCTGAGTACATCGAGCGGCACTTCATTGTAGAAAGCAAGAAACCATTGTCATGGGGAAAGCATATTAGTGCGTATTTTATTCAGATCGCATCTTGGCCTTTCTATTACTATACCCGAGCAGTTGGCTGGGCTTGTTTTATCACTCCGTGCCATCACTGGAATATAACAAATTTAGCTTCAGTCTTCGACGAGGGTAATTGGTAGCTTCAAACTCTTGATTTGGGGTCGGCACGAGTCCACTAAAAACGACCGGGTTTCGATTTGCAATCCATCAAGAGAGACACGTGAGGACTGAGGAGGGATCAATTTCCAATGACACGCCGAAAAAAATAGATCCAGAGTGGAAAGGTCCCTTGGATCCATCACACCGTGTCACCGGTCACGTTTCAACACAATTGCCATGCAAATTCGAAGACACCTCTCAAGTCGCACACCATCAACAAATTGAACGTAGCCAAATTATAGTCGGATCATATTCGAATTTGAATCATCATTCCATTTTGATCACAATAAGCCGTAGTGTGGGCTGATTAATCGGTTTCTCTTCGACAACGGTCAGTTTTGTTTTCTATCTGGCCATTTATTCTTGCCGATTATCCCATTATTCGTCAACATTGGAAGCTGGCTGACTTTCACTTTCTCATGCAAAGAGTGGGGAAAGTTGGCCAGAGAGTTTGGAAAGGCTTTTGTCAGAAAGGAGCTTGGCGTTCTGCCTCGGCTACGATGGAAACAACTACGAATTTTATCAATGAAATGATAATACTCTGCCCACATGATTGGACGCTATTTTATACAACACATGGCAACGCTGACATTGATGGTCATGGAAGTTGGCAAATCTTTTTGACTTCCATATGAAAGTTTGTTCCAGAAGGCGAGATCGATGAATGCGGCCGAACCGTTCAATCTTGAACTTCAGAAGAGGGAAAATATCAAAATTGGCTTCGCGACAGCCCGCAGTATTGTATGTAAGTGTAGTCGAGAAGCTGAGAAAGGAACGGGGGAACGAGGGGAAGGAAGCTCTGCTGTACGTACTTGGAGGAAAAGAGGGGCAGAGGGAGGGAACAGCTTGCTTGTGCTTCTCAGTTAAGCTGTGCTCAATGGGACCACTTTCGTTTTCGCTTCCAAAATGGAGCAAGTTCAAGGAGGGGGAGCGATTTGGAAAAGGCCAATTATAAAAGTTACCTCGGTGGTCTCTTTTCAAGTTTTGCTCCAATCCTACCACTTTTCATAAGATCAGAGACTCAACTTCGACACGTTGGCATGAAGGACTGCCAATCTAACAACGAAGGTCTCACATTCGTTTTCTTAATTGATACCTACATAACCACGAGAGTACGGTTCGATTTAGTGATTTTGGAGCTGGTTTAAAACCTCTCTGAACCCCTTCCATGCCTAATTGTAGGTGATATTCATTGAAAGAAATTTTGTACGTATTATCAATTTCCCTAAGAGACTAGGGAAACCAAAGCTCAATTGTCTGTCATAACCAGTGTGCTTTTTGTCAGCGACACAACTCAATCTTAGACTTAGTGCATGCAAAATAATGACATTCATCAAGACAAGACAAATCTGAATGGACTGAGGACGTTCCAAAGAAAACACCGATACGCCAATGTTCCTCAAACAGCTGTTCAATACCTAGCACCTCCGATCCGTGGGTTTCTCTCGGTTTCTTGGCAAGGCTGTTTTTGTTCCCTCATTTTATCAAGACCACGACAGCTTCTTTGCCAAGTGCTCCTCCGTTCTCTCTCCCGCTTCAAAATCAAGCGCAAGGAGGCACAACTCGAAAGTAAAGCAGATCAGTCCATCCCGAACAATGGAATCTA
Source organism: Tigriopus californicus (assembly GCF_007210705.1). Lineage (NCBI taxonomy): Eukaryota > Metazoa > Arthropoda > Copepoda > Harpacticoida > Harpacticidae > Tigriopus > Tigriopus californicus. The sequence goes on from NC_081448.1 coordinate 6,348,439, forward strand.
GAGTAATGTTTAAAACGTTTTATATCCTGTTTGATTACTTCACTCTAATTTTCCCTATTTTGCATAATTGGCACGAACATATGTTATTTTACTGCTCACTGTTAAGTAACGGAGTTGCATTTCAAAATTGACTTGCAATACGTTTATATATCTTTTGAATGACAATGACTGAAATGAATAATGGAGAAGAAAAGTTAATTGCAAATGTATTGGATAAGGATAAGATGGTCGATTACTTTCAAAAGGGTCATAGTGGACCTCTACAACCAAGACCTTACATAATGAAGCAAATACTCCAAATCTTTCTGCTTAGCACCAATTTCTTTGTCAAGAATAGACTAATGACGTGCATTCTCAAAATCTTACATTCACCAATCGCAAACAAACATTGTCTAGATTTTAGTTTCGATTTTATCTTCATTTTGAGAGGAAAATCAGCGGGCCATTTTGATTCTGTATCCCCTCGATGCATCCACATTTTGCTCATGTGCGATGTTCCACTTGGGCTTCATACATAGTGTAGTGTTCTCCAAACTTGCTTAACTTGCTTGCTTGCATGCTTGCTTGCTTGCTTGCTCCCCCATAGCTTTCTAGGGTAGTGTGCCAAGAGGGCCACAAAGCGAGCCAGAGATGGCAACTTCCAACTACCCTCTTTCAGTCAATACTGGACAACATCTGCCGACATGCACAGCCATACACTACATACTCGTACAGCCAAAGCTACTACAGCTTCCAATAGTAAACTAGATAACTAAGCCAAAGAGACGTAACAAACAAAATCGCTAGTCTTAGCAACAACAATCATTATCAAGGGGACTGAGGGAGTGAGGGAATGAGCTAGGGAGGGTGGAAGAGAGCTGAAAGCATGCACGATAGACCCGGTATGTGGTGTGCGTACTAGGTACGGATTTGGGGTGGAAACAGTTTTTGCTGCTTGCGCCCGATCGATGGCCTACTTTCGAGACTTTCTTCCCTTTTGCACCATTTCCAGAGGGAACACAGGCACAGGAGGGAAAGAGGGAGGAAAACAGAGAGAAAAGCAAAAGAGAGAGAGACCCACAGAGGGGACCAAGGGATGAAGCTCAGGGAGGAAAACACGTTCAAGAAGCAGACATAGAATAAATGAGAGTTTGCTGTAACTACATATATCGATCGGCCCATGGCTGTCCTCCAAGGACCTCCAATAAGTTGGTTCCCAATTTTGTCCTCGCTTTGCAATCATGTTGGCCCTCCATAAGCCATTTGTACGAAATTCTCTCAATACTTGGAAAAATGACCCTGATTTTTCTAATTTTTTTTGCCAATCACTGCTCAAAATCCATGTTCATGTCAATCTGGAAATGAAGAACACACTATTGAAGGTCCACATCAAAGAGAGGCTCGATCCTTTACATGACTCCAAACTAGATTGGCAAGACTTTTCTTGCCCTCACATCATTGATGAAAGATTTACAGTAATGAAGAGTTGATATGCAAATCAAGAGCAAAAGTTCTAGAAATATCATAAGGCCATATTTTTGGCTTTGCCACCTACAAAGCACATTTGAACGGAGCTTGCATTCAAATCATGCAATTTTAACAAAGGGTGCATACCTAGGGATCTGTTAAAGGTTACCTAGTGTCTACGCTCAGGTGTGAGTCACTAATTGTCAGACAGATCACTCCAAGGGCCGCCTGATTAGTGCCCCCAAGTCTCAATTCACGGCTTCCCACATCGATGACTGGCCAAGAAGGAACCCAAGCTCTGTAATTGAAACAAAATTCAATACATATTTTACTCATCCATTCAATTGACTATCTTGGACCAATTTCCGCGGTCAATTTTCTCGTTTAATCCACAATGACTTGGTCCCAGGGCTATTTCCGAATCCATACCCGGATCTTGAATTGAAGTGATGAATAATTCAGACTCACTTGTCATACACCATATTCTCATTTCATTAATGACTACTCCATTCGGTGAGGTAGGAGTTGAGTGGAGAGAAAGCCAATTTGAAAATACATAGGTACGCAGGAGTCGATTTCACGTTTTCTTATTCTAAGAAAGAAAGACACTTGCCACGTTCGTTCTCGTATTGCACTAACTATTTTCTTTCCCCCGACCCTTGAATTGTGAAGCAACACTATCATCTACTGATAATATGCTGTAACTGGGGTATATTTCTGGGGAGTTCAATCCAGATTATGCTTAGACATTCAAGTGATTGGGAGGAATTGGGTTAAACCACTGAACTCTAAGTGTTCGGAGGCCTTTGCCCCAAGGTTTCATTCAAACCCATTGGGTGCACTTTCAACTAAGGCAGTCTAACCAATTAATTGTTTCAAAATCCTGATAATTACAAATTTTGACAAGGTGACAGATAATTAATTCATCTATTAGGGAAAATGCCTCTAAATGGGGTTTGTCAGGTATAAAGAGAATCCAATATAACGCCCAAATCGTTCAGCAAATCCATTGCAACTTTCAATTGTTACAATATCGTGTGTCCGCATGGATGGACACAAATCATAAAATTCTCTATGAATTAGTCATTGGGAACTCTTATTAAGGGCTAACTGCAATATTACAATGAAACATAGTCACCAAAAGTGGCGTTTATTAGATCTGCAAAAATAACACGATTAAACGTTGCATCTTCTCAATCAAAAGTAAAAGAGCAGAATGACTGAAACAAGAAGACTTCGATGTATAGCAGTTCTTTGAGAATAGCTCTGAAAACAAATCTGAGCCTTTTTTTTGGTGTGGACTTCCTTACCGCTACCGGGATTGGAATCCCAGCAGTTCAAGACGAGAAGATTATTTATTATACTTGACTTTTATTTATATATATTATTTGATCGACCAACGAATTGGAGTTGGCTGATCTGGCTAATCCTTGAATATAAGGTTGATCCGGAATTTTAGTCAAAAACTTGTCCAAGTCTGACTTAAATCTTGCTACTGGATCAACCCCTACATAAACCCTCGAATATTTAGGGCAGCAAATTGAACAATGAAGGAGCCCGAGAAAGAAGAGATGTGGACTTCATTGTTTTAACTAGCCTGGATTCTCGAGGGCTTGAAGGTGCTCTCAAAACGCACATTAAGCCTCTACGGTCTCTACAATTGACCCTAAATCCTGGGTTGGGACAAATGCTTTTGAAGACGTACGTACAGTATCAGATACCTTTCGTACCTTCTCTGAACACTGTACAATCCCAATTTTTTTAGTCTTTCCCAAAACGAGAGCTCTCTCATTCCTGTGATGTTCCTAGTGAAACATCTTTGGACTTATTCGACCTTTGGCAACCTCATTGGAGCCCAAATGGGTGAAGCATATTCAAGATGTGGCTGGACAATCGACTTGTACAGAGTTAGCTATCTCTGATGTTATGCTATCTCTGGACTTGAACGTCCGATATATCCAAACACACATTTAAAAAGCTTTACAACTTTCAATTGGATATGCTCATCGAACTTTCCATTATCTTGAATTTGTTGTAGTTTTTAAGAATCGTACCTCTACCGGTACAACTAAGTTTCAGTTTCAAAAACAATTCAATTTCTCTTTTTCTTATTCCACCCCGTGTTTCGAAACAGGAAGGTACACAAACTGTTAAACAAAAACTTCTGCAAACCTGTGAGTTAATAAAACTGGGAAAAAAAACTGTTAAGCAAATTGTTGATTCCACTACTACTTCAGGCCATGGTTTCTATCAATTTTCATGAATGTAGGTATGTTTTTTATTATCTTCTTGATAAAAAACTTTGTCCAACAAGCAACTCAGTTGAATTTTGAATAATCCTCTAAATCCATGGCTCCAGAATGCATGTAGAGCATGCGATGCTAATGTTGCAACAGTTGTTTGTAATGTACCGAATCGATTCAAACCATATTCAACATTGGATTCAGATAACACCGTGCCTCCATTCCATATTCATTTTTGACTAAATGCACCCACGAAATTGGATTGTGGTAGGAGCTCCGAAAAAATAGTTCGGCTATTGTTGGAATGTTATTTTAACTTAATAAATTATAGACATAGGACTAGCAAGTGTTGTGTTGCAAAGGTTACAAATAATTTGCTTTGATTTTGGAAGTTCAAAATTTTTCTGCTTTTGCCAAAAAGCAAAGTTTACTGGAACTGGAGGAACTTAGATGCGTGCATGCAACATTTCCGAATTTGTTCATGAATTATCATTTCCATTAGAATCGCAGATGTGCAAATTACCAAGCACAGAGTAAGACTTCGTTCGAGTTAGAGGTGATATTGGAAAAAAACCTGCACTCAGCTCAGTTATATATGTAGGTACTACTATGTTGTATCTGAAATTAGCGAGGTGATAGATGGTTAAAATGTGTGCGCTTAAGCCTGGCTAGAGCGAGTCGTCGGGGTGCAAACTTGCATCTGCACTTGCATCTGTTATGTTAACGTACATACTTTGTTTGAATTTTGGTGCTGAGTCAGGGAAAAGAGTGACAAACTTTGACTTGAGTCGCTAAAATAACCGAGCTGCAAAAAGGAAAATTTCAAGGGCGCTTTTTCAACACTTCGTAGCCATGACAGCCAATGTATTGGACCGAACAAGAGCCAAGGTGGAACAGTCCATAACATTGAAAGAAGAGCCAGCAGTCTGCTTGGTCTGGTATTTTCATGGCCTTTGGAGGTCGTTATCGTCATCCATCTTCTTCACTTCTTGCTAAGTGCATAGAAGGAAGGTAACTTAATCAGGCTCCCATCTCAAAAGTGCAGTTGAGGAGGTTCTGCAGGAATTCAAAACAGCTTGGAATCACAGGATGATATTGGTTCACCTCAATTTTTTCTATCCTCGTTTTCCTTGTTTATTCTGGCCTAAATGGAAATAACGCTGAGAACGAATCCGATCCGAGGTAAGGAGGAGCACGAGCACATCCATACGATACCTCACGTCATTTAGATGGACAACAGACGTTAGTCAGTGTCCAAGCAGCATAGTCGTAATAAAAAAAAGTCAAACTAAACCTTAGGCCTCTTCCGGCCCGGCGAGTCATCAATGGACACGTTTTTTTCCGAGCCAAAAACAATAGGCAGTAAGGCCCCCCCCCCCCCTCCGTTATTGATGCAGGTGATCAAACTGGAAGAATGAAAGATTATTGAAGGACACCGGATAACTTGAAGGACCAGAAAATGCTCACTAAGGATGAAGGCTTAAGTGGATGAACCATGTAAAGGAATCCCTTGGTAGAGGGTAAATAATAGTAAATGGTGGTGAAGTCTGACGCATCCGAATAGTTTCAATCCACAGCTGACTTTAACCTGAAAATGGATTTGTTCATCTGTCATGTTTGAGGTGGAGGCTTTGATTTGATTATGGAAATGATTTATCACTAAACAATCATATTTCTAGTTCCATTTCCAAAAGCAAAACACATTGAATAGTTTTTCCCTTGTCTCGCTAGATGTCGTGGTTGACGATGGATCCATCTCTCGGGAAAAGCCCTATGAATTTATCGTTCGGCTTGTGTCGCTACCTACCGTCTAGAGAGTTAGATCGTCGATCAAATACGACGAAAATTAGTGACTCTATTCCTGGTCCTGAATGTGGATCGTGATATCTTCCTCGTGGATTATTTGCTTTGCTGCTGGGATAGAAAAAAATAATAATGCATGTTATTTCAGCCGCTCACTAGTTTTTGCTCTTTACACGGCAAATCCGCTCCCAGCGAATTGCCAACACCAGGGGGCTAAATCTAGTCAACATACATTAAGTTTAAAAAAATGCTGGCCGAGAGGGCAACCAAAATAGACACTGGTGTTGTTGGTGTAATTTTAGCTGCAACTTTAGAATAATCATTTCATTGAGCAGTCACCTTTCAATCATCCGAAGACCTGCTTTTGACACGATTGGAACGAAGCCAGAAGGTCGAGGTCAATTATTACCCAAAGGTGTCGTCAATCTTGGGAATAAGTTTTGATTTTCCTGCCAACATATGTCATCATAATGTATCAAAATCATTGCAATTGCAAAAAGGCAGACATTTCTTGATACGTTTGGCTTGTGCGTCGGCTCTGTCTGGTCCTCCTCAATCATTGATGGCGAATTATACGCTACAGGATTTTTCACGCTCGCTTGTAATGAAATGAAATCCGTGTTCTTTTGAAAAAGATCTCGCGATGAATTTCGTTTATTGATTCATGAAAGTGTAGTAATTGTTATGGCGATAATTCTCTCTCGTAATGATAATGATGATGATAATAACATAATAATAATAATAGCGGCTAATATTTCAATAATAGAGAGAGGGGGGTCTCACGACATGGGGGAAACGAAGTGATCAGAATAACGACGGAGAAGACGAGGATTGAGATCGAAAAAAATGGGGCTCTTCTTATCGTTGACACGAATTCAAACAGAACTGCATCGCCGCTTTTTTCATGGATCATTGACGCACTTCCAGGATTTAAAGACTCTTAGACGGACTCTTAAAAAAGCTCTCCAAGCGGCTCAAATTGCGATGGGACAAGATCATTCTATTCAACCTCTTCATGAGACCAATTGCATTGCCAACGATGTCTCTTTGCAAGAAAGGGGCTGTGGAACCAAGTTTAGAGTCCGGGATTCAAGGACGACAAGAGGGACAAGGATCAAGGGGTTCATGTGTTGCAGCAACTCGTTTTTACACGTACGGATTT
>NC_081448.1:6355128-6355227 GCF_007210705.1 Tigriopus californicus
ATAGAAGGAAGGCAACTTAATCAGGCTCCCATCTCAAAAGTGCAGTTGAGGAGGTTCTGCAGGAATTCAAAACAGCTTGGAATCACAGGATGATATTGG
>NC_081448.1:6355263-6358852 GCF_007210705.1 Tigriopus californicus
GGTTTCAAATGCAAATGCGCCCAATCGACATCGGAACAATTGTGAAATTAAGCTTTTCTTGGGTTTAGGACCGAGGCCAATCTGAACATTTGGTCACCCTTTGAGACATTGGGTTTTGGGTCATTTCATTGGGTCGAACTATTGGCACATCGCATTGACTTTGCGAGTTGGCTAGCCCTCCGATACAGTAGTAAGGGTAATGGCGGGACAGAAGCAACAATAGTAAAAGGTGGAGACGAGGAGAAAAAGAGTACGGATAATATTGCATTGTTAATTGAGTGACGGTATAGAGATAGGTAGATATTTCTTACATATTTGAAAACATTGGATTGCAGCCTCGTGTGAACAAGAATATGTGGGATATCTGGGTCAGATGACGTTTACCACTGACCATTTTTACACGCCCCGACATTTATAAGCCGATTCTTAGGAAGGGAAAGTTGGACCTTTCAAGCTTTCCATTCATTGCAAGTTGTTGTTGTTTTTTTGGTGTATGTGTGTATGTTTTTGCCTCATAGTCGTCATCGTGGTGAGTGAGAGAGGCCAATCATAGTCCAGGGGCTCAATTTGCGTTCTTTGCGACAATGATCAATTGCTGCTCTTTTACATTAGGGAGGATAAATATCACTTGCATTGAGCTCGGTCCATGAAGATTAGTACGTACGCGGGTATCTCATGGAGATAAAACACAATGCTTAAAAAGGAATAGGAATAGCAAGAGGCGAAGGAGGGTCTTCAAATCAACTGCACTGATTGGAACCAAGTTGAAAATGGAGAAGACATGAGAAATGACTAGGTACACACATACATGATTAGGTTGACAGCAGGCTTACAAAGTCATTTGTTGCGTTTTGGGTACGTATTTTAGTATTGCAAATCCTAATTCCTTTTTAAGCATATGCAAAAAATCCTATTTGAAAAACAATATGATGACTGTGGCTTTCTCTCCATTGATTTCAACTATCCTCTCTCCTTTGTGGTCAAGGTTACTCGATGATGAGAATGATTAAATGAAGATGATGATGATGATGATGACGATGGTGATGACAATGATTAGGGGAGGGACGCTCGCTCAATGGTGAATGAACGTTCCCATGATGAATGATGGATGGATGGATAGATAGTCGATAAAGAAAGATTTGTCTTTTCTTTTTTCCAGATGAATTGGAACATTTCTCCTTGAGGCGATGGTTGGCGAAAAAATACATTAGCACTAGGTTGACGGTTTCTTGACACGCTTTGGTTGATGATCATGACGTCAAAGCTTGAGAGTACTGGTAATAGTAAACTAAACGGGGAAGTGAGGGACAGAAAAGGGAACAAAAACAGAAGCAAAGCATCAACATGAGGGATGGTGGTCAATTTGGTTAAGCAGGAAGCTGGTCTTTGGTGGGTGTGATCAAACCAGAAGCGTTCGGGTACAAGAGTAGAAAAAGACGTCCAAGTCGGATCTTAGAACTCCATGGAGGAGGCCAACGAAGACACGGGTGACTCCAGCGACATGTTGGATGCGTTTTTCTTTGGATGATGCTGACGGTGATGATCGCGACGTCTCGGACCTTCGGGGAGTAGACTCTGATATGCAGACTGGTTGGCTGGTGGAATGGGTACCTCCAAATGGTTATTATTCGCTTCTGAACATTTCAGCGAAGACTTCGATTTGCCCGTCCCATTCTTCCCTGCCGACGAGCTCATCATCCCCCCCGAGGCCATCCAAGGGTGATGGAGAATGTCCTCGAGGAGAATTCTGGAACGTGGCTGAATTTGCAAGCATTGTCCTATGAGATCTTGGCAATCTCTGGACACTCGCGTTCTGAACTGAATCTCGGCATTGCATATCTGCTCATCCTGCTCGAACGGAATGTCCCCACAAACCATGTCGTAAAGTAGAATTCCCAAACTCCACACGGTAGCTGAAGGCCCATGGTATCGGTTCAGTCTGATCCATTCAGGAGGAGCATACACCCGGGTACCTGGAAGCACACAAAAAAGGAAGAAAAACGTCAGTTCAAGACGAAAACGGAGACGACGACGACGACGAAGAGGCACGGGAGAGACCCAGCCCAAGCCTCAGTCAGTTAGTCAGTGGGGGATGCAGTTTGAGGGCATTACTCTTCCTCCAATTCAAAGGTAGGGCTTAGCTTCAGAATATACAACACAGAGAACACAGAGGGGGTTCAACCAGTTGGTAGTTGGTAGTTGGTGGTAGTCGGTAGTCGGAAGGTCGATCGAGTGATGCATCTTGGCAGTGGCCAGCATCGGGAGAATCTCTTTAAGTCTCAGGTCCGTGAGGACCATGTGGGCTTTCTAGGTCCTCTACTTCGTTACTATGCCACTCTGAACGTATAGCTTTTGTGCATCCGGCATGCAGCAGCCAGGATGAATGCATTGGCTGCCAATGCATTTTACCGAACAGGAGGGCCAGAGACTCGGTGGCCTTGCCTTATGCCCACCCAGAGTCCAGCTAAAATGGCAATAGATACCGAGAGATGCATCGTGCACATCTAAAGGTACGTACATCATACCCTACAGCTCACTCGTTCAAGTGCCATATTGATTCTCGGAATGACTTTTGAGGCGTCCATGTTAAACTGAAGCTGTGCCTCAAATTAAGAAATGCACTTTCTAAATTATCCACATGGAGTCAGAAGCTCGAGGTCTCATTTAAATCTAGGATAGTTTCTACTTGGAATGAAAAGAACATGGAACCCTGGGCAATCAAGTCGTTTGAAATAAGTACGGAAGTCACCATCGGTTTGAAAAAGCCTAGCCATTTTTATCACTTTTATTGGATAACGCTTCCGGTACATTGAAAGTTATCGAGGCCAAATGACCGCACGTATTATCTGTGAGCTTGACTACTCTCTGATTGGATCTCAGAATATCGGAGTCACATTAGAGACATTATTCCACATGCGTTTGATTGTCCAGACCGCAGAGCTTGGCGCCAACCTTCTACAGACGAATTCCCCTTTTTGACTCGATTCGATAATTTTCGTGCTTGTTGAACTTACTACATTCAGTACGACGAGTTGTTGTTGCTAGCGAAGCTCGCTTAATTGCCTAGGGCTAACAAGCTCAAAACCCAAGTCCTATTTGCCACGTAGAAAAATGCCTCGGAAGCAATTCTCTGAATTAGTTACAAGCTCCAAAGGCATCATCATCATCCTCCATCCTTGAACGCGCAGAGAATCTCGATTCTCGAGGAGTCTTCGACTCAAACTGATGAGCAGGAGAGTGCGTACTACTAATGTACCGTGTACACCCACCCACCCGGTCCGACTCGCCCGTCCACCCTCTGTTCCTGAACGGAAGGACACATAGGGCGAAGGCAAGAGAAAGATGGCCGGCCTTGGCCATCGTTCGATCGCCATCTACTCTAAGCTGTCTCGGGTCCATCACTGTTTCTAAGGCCCCGTTGGCATCACTACTACGCCCCCTTCTCCTTCCCCCTCCCCCCGTTTCTCTTACACCCAATCTCCATGTACCATTAAATGGAATGGATGTCGAGAGTGTACGCCGTAGACTGACGAAATCTTACTTTCTTATCCTGGGCCGGGCAGCAGCTAGCAATTGAAAAGGCCCATGG